>NC_090196.1:902131-977131 GCF_024679245.1 Pseudorasbora parva
AATATCGTCCTCTTTACTCCTCTACATTTCTATTAAGGTCCTCGAAGTCGAAAGTCGTTTCTGTCGCAGCTTTGAAAGTCAGTGATGATTTCTTTCTTTTTTAAAAGGTGTTTGGGTTTTTGCAGAAAGCCTTTCAGGAATCACTCAATTGAATGAAGTTCAATGATTTCACAGAATTTATTAAACACTGATTTATAGTTTAGAGCAAAATGGAAAACGAAAGATTTCAAAATGTTCATTTTGTGGAGTATTCTCATAAACAAAGTTGATTCTGTCTTCAGTGAAGGTGAACAGTGTGAGAATATCAGATGTGTATCAGTGTATTGGATCCGTGCATTCGGCCTTAAAGTGACAGCAGCTTTGTAACTTTTCTACAAGTATTTAAATTAGTTTAGTATTTAAGTTAGTCAAATGGAGCATCACTGACTGGCTTAAACCATGATGGCATAATGTGCATTTATACAACAATAATAAAATAATGCATTGACATAAAAAAGGAAATTTACTTTTGATACTTAAGTACTTTTGAAAACAAATACTTCTGTACTTTTACTCCAGTAAAAATCAGTTTTTACAACTTTCACTTGTAACGGAGAAATATTTGACCAGTAGTACTTTTACTCAAGTAATGAAGTTGTGTATTTGTCCACCTCTGGCCTAGAGTTCTGAGGGACTCACTGGTGGTTCCTGTGACGTGGGCGGAGCTTCTCAGATCTCCACCATTGGCTGTGACTGTGATGGTGTAGGAGTGTCCGGGTGTCAGGCTGGTGAAGCTGCACTGCTGCACATCATGGCCTAATGTCCTTCTCTCCAGGGTGGTATCTCCATCCCTCAGCAGGACGGTGTAATCGTCCCACTCGCCCACAGGACGGATCCACACCGCGCTCAGAGACGTCTCGCTAATGTGGCGGAGATTCAGCGACTCAACCGGCCGGGGAGCTAAAGAGAGAGGGATATTTGCACATTGATTACTCTCTTCTTATTTAGTATTTTTTTCTTGTTTCCAGTCCAATTATATTAAAATTCTTAAATCAAGATGCATGTACTATATAAGTAAAATTACATTTTTTGAAGATATTTTTGCATGTTTTCTAGGAGAAAAAATCTAATTGAAGTGAGTTTCTGCTTAAAACAAGACAGATAGACAGACAGACAGAGAGAGAGAGAGAGAGAGAGAGAGAGAGAGAGAGAGAGAGAGAGAGAGAGAGAGAGAGAGAGAGAGAGAGAGAGAGAGAGAGAGAGAGAGAGAGAGAGAGAGAAATAGATAGATAGATAGATAGATAGATAGATAGATAGATAGATAGATAGATAGATAGACAGATAGATAGACAGACAGATAGATAGATAGATAGATAGATAGATAGATAGATAGATATATAGATAGATAGATAGATAGATAGATAGATAGATAGATAGATAGATAGATAGATAGATAGATAGATAGATAGATAGATAGATAGATAGATAGATAGATAGATAGATAAAGTTCAAAAATTAAAGTTTGACAGTTTTGAAGTCAATACAGATATATCAGATAACAGACAGACATATAGGTTACTAGAGTACTCAGTACTAGATTTACCACGTTTTAATTTACATAGAGATGACAGATGGATAGATCACCCCATTGGCAGATCATTTTGCCTGTTTTAAGCAAAAACTCAATTCATTTTGATATTATTTGAAAGAAAACAAGAAAAAATATCTTGTCATATCTTACTTATCTAGTAAATGCATCTTGATTTAAGAATTGTTAGATATTTAGACTAAAAACAAGAGAAAATGACTAAGTAAGAAGAGCATGTTTTGCAGTGTAGTGGTTGAATCCATCACACACACCCAGTCTCCCGTAGCAGTCTGCGGATGAGCTGAGATCTCCGCTCTCCACACTGACCGAAGCCCTGTACAGACGGCCGGGGATCAGAGTCCAGTTGGTGAAACTGAGCTCCAGCAGGCTCCGGTCCACGGTGCGGTTCATCAGCACAGACGAGCCGTTGAACAGCAGGATCCGGTAGAAATCCCAGCTGCCGTCCGGAGGAGACCAGGACAAGCGCAGACTCTTCTCATTCAGGGCCTCCAGCTTGAGATGAGCCGGCCGTCCTGGAGCTGAGGAGCAGACACAACAACACACACGAGCCTCTGGTTATGATCAGCTGACTCGCTTTTCCACGCTTCAGCACTACGAGAACGCACTGCAAATAAATAAATAAATATTCTTCTTACTTCCTAATTTTGTCTTGTTTCTAGTATAAACATAGGCACAATTTGTGGGTACAATGTCCCCACCACTTTTTGAAACATCTTGCTGCACAGATGAATCTAACTAATGCAAACAAAACATCTCTAGTTAACTAGAAGAGCATCATTTCTTTCGTTATTCGTCATTCGTAATACGAGACGATCTGGTGCTCATTGCCGCTGTAATCAGTGGCTCAGACTTCTCTGCCAAGACTTTCTATTTGTTCCGGTAAAATCACGAAAACCGTCCCTGCTCTTGATATACAACCACTGATGATATTCGGTTTTGATGAGAAAAAAAACTGAGAGCAGATTAAAAAATGAGAACTTCTGACCAGCTTAACAAAGGACCATAATGGAACTAAACCATTAGACCAGTAGGGATTACAAGCAAAGTTTGCGAATCTATGCTATATGCAAGAATATAACATGAAAGCCATATCAATAAATGAACTATTGAATTGATTTCTGGACATCTTAATACACATTTTTCTGCAATTGTTATTGTACATATTTTACATCTGATAATATTGTATAGCAATGCCCCCCCCCCCCCATACACACACACACACACACACACACACACACACACACACACACACACACACACACACCTGTACCATCCACTTTTTAAAACAAGTTACGCCACTGAGTCCAAATATCTAACAATTCTTAAATCAAGATGCATTTGCTAGATCAGTAAAATGACATAAGATACTTTTCCTTGTTTTCTTAAAAATAAAATCTAAATGAAGAGAGTTTTTGCTTAAAACAGGCAAAATGATCTGCCAAAGAGGTGAGAAAAATAATTATTTCTGATTGAAATCTTTTCTTGTTTCCATTCCAAACAGAAATAAGATTATTTTTCTCACCCCATTGGCAGATCATTTATCTTGTTTTTAAAGCAAAAACTAATTTCATTTAGATTTTCTTTCCCCAGAAATGTAATTTAATTTAATGATTTCACACTTATCTATTAAATGAATCTTGATTTAAGAATTTTTAGATATTTGTACTGGAAACAAGACAAAAATACTAAATAAGAAGAGCATTTTTTTGTTCATCAAGTAAAAACATTTCTCTTAACATCATGAGAAAGCCTATTTAATATTAACAAGGTTATTTAAAGAGCGTTTTATCTTATTACAAAATGTCAGTGAACGTTGTGTTCCCTGTTAGTGGACAAGGAAATGTACTGGTATAGTGGTTTTAGATGGTTTCTGTCGATGGCTTCTCACCTGTTCTTCCTGTCGTCCTGGCCTCAGCTGTACGCTCTCCACTCCTGGTCTTCACCGACACCTGATAAACCCTCCCAGGCGACAGCCCGCTGAAGACCCACTGAGATGAGTTTGGAGGAAGGGAAAGGGGCGGTTGAGATGAGCCGGAGGGAGATAGAGAGAGCTGGTAGGACTCCAGGTGTCCGAATGCAGGGATCCAGGAGGCTTTGAGAGAGTCCGGACTGCCATCGCCATGCAGACTCAGGGATGAGACCGGAGCCGGAGCTGCACATCACAGGACAGTCACAGGTTTACTTCACTCTGTCTATGGGACACGTTTTCTGCTTAAAGTATCGTGCTCACCAGTGTTGGGGAAAGGTACTTTGAATAGTAATGCATTACAATATTGCATTACTCCCTTAAAAAGTAACTAATTACCTTACGTAGTTACTTTTTAAGAAAAGTAAGGCGTTACATTACTTTTGCGTTACTTTTTTTCATCTGGGCTGGGCTTGTTTTTTAATATATAAAAAAGGTATATTTTTGAGCAAATGTAAAGAACCTTTATCAAGATTTAGAGAATGCACGCTAGAGCTACAATAAACATAATGTTTACACACAACAACTCCACACTTACGGTTTATCTCAACATGGGGACGAGAGCGGTCAGACAATAAATGGGAAAATAAAGTAACTAGCGTTACTTAGTTTGAAAAAGTAACTCAGATATTTTGTTGTAATTTTTTTAAGTAATGCATAACTTTACTAGTTACTTGAAAAAGTAATCTGATTACTTGTTACTTGTAATAAGTTACCCCAACACTGGTGCTCACGGATTAAAAAAAGAACAAGCGTGAATCAAATATTTAAAAACACGTAAAAATATATTGCACAACTGAAAAATAATTATGCAAAATTATCAGAAGAGTAAACACAGTGGTCACGAGTCAAAATATAGCATAAAAATTAAACACATTATTATAACAAATCTTATGTTTATGTGTTCTTAACAAATGTTTGCATGGTTTTATTATGTTGTGCTCTCTTATACTTGCTCATATTTTACTCAATTGTATGCTTGCGCTGTTTTTCTCTTCACTCTTCTTTCCATGTTCTGTTCTTGCTTTTCCAAATTTGGCAGCTTTATGCAAATTAGGGCGGGCTTAAGCGCCACCATTGGTCCACTAGTTCTAGATTGACAGCTCCTCCTCTAGCCAATCAATGGAAGAGGGCAGGTGACATCACTCCACTGCGACTCAGGGCGTCTGATGCATGTGTTTTTAATATTTTGATTCACGCTTATTATTTTTTGACCCATTACCACAATACGTTAGGTGTAAAATGTATCTCATAAACTGTCAGTGTCCCACTAGCATATTTTAGTAATCATCATTATGCTGATATTAATATGGCCAGTCCTTCACAGCCTTTTCCTCTCTGGTATATTTATTGCAAAAACAAGTTCAGAACATGAATCTTGAGCATTTTAGCTTTCAAATGATGCATAGTTTGGGATAGTTGATTGAATATTTTTTATAAAACAAAAGTAATAAAAGTACAAACACGTCCACTCCTGTCAACACAACACGAACCCCCCCGACCCCCGTTTGGCGCGCACATGAACCACGGAGGTTAACATAAACACTCAACAATCCTCCTGTGAAAACTTTTAAAACTAGACATTGCGTTACCATGGAAAAGTTACTTTAAAAACGTTTAGCTGGCTCCTCCCCCCAATGTTGTCTTTACTTAAACAAATCAAGCAATCTTGACTAAATATTACTAGTTTAGTCCAGAAACTCACAAATATAAGTTAGTATAATTTATTAACCTACAAAATACATCAACTTAAGATTTCAAGTTGTATGAACTCAAAATCATAACTAATTAAAATAGCTCCCTCTGGTCTTGCTTTAATGTGATTGGCCATTCAAGGAGTTCTGTCTAGCAACAAGAACTAATTCACTGATTGGAGGACAATTACAAAAGGCGGGCCATTTCTGTTGCTGATTTAAATTAAGATGGAGACTTTTTCATTGTGTGCAGTCTTAAATTCTTAAAATTCGTAAGTTACTAAACCTAACAATAATATGTGAACTAACGTATAACTAACCAGATTGACTATATTTCTGTTTTAATGAAAATAATAGTTTTGTTAGAAGTCACCATGATGGAGATCAGTGTTTGCTTTAGTTGGGCTCTTGAACCTTGATTATGTAATATAAATGTTTCTCTGGCTGCTTTGTGTTTATGAGACACATTTGTTGTGGAACACAAAGTCAAGAGAAAATATCATCAAGTGATGCTTTTTATTCATTGATGATAATAGCATCATCATGTAATGACAGAATCCATGATCTCACACAGAGTCTAATGCTCTGGTTGTTGACGCGATTACTGATAGTTTTGAAGAATTAATAATAATAACCATGAAATCCTTTATTTATGGTAATTTCTTTATGTGCATGACATGTTTAAATCTATGGCATTAGTTAGACACACACAGACATCAAGAATCTGCGTATGAATATCTGCAATGGTGACAATCAAAAAAAAACAGATAGATATTCCAATAAACAGATCAACTCTGAACATAAAACAAGCTACAAAAACATCAGTAGAAAACCGCAAAAGTAAAAGAAAATAGTACGAATCAAAGAAAATTTTTTACAATTTCGATGCATAATTTATTCATGCCACAATGCATGTTGGGACACATGGGGAAGTTTTGATTGGTTGGTTGTACCCAGCATGGTGTACTAAACTGTGTATCCAGTTCGGTGAACTTAACAATTTAAGTACAGTGAACGTGAGCACCAAGTTAAGTGAACCTTACTATTCAAGTTTTGGAAGACTCCATTACTCAATTTAATTGAGGGAACGAGTTTACTCAAATCAATTGAGTTAAATCAACTTATTAGGGTTTTCAGTGTGGGTGGTAATTTTACTGCACTATTTTATAATGAAATGTTTTTCTAATCTTGACGAAAAACAGGTCTGAGACTCGAGTATCCATATTTCGTGACCGCTTTTTTTTTAGTTTCGTTAAGGTTTTGGTACTTGCTGTGTGAATACACAAAAAAAATCATGGACATGATTCGAAAAGGTTAAATGGTCCTGAATAAAATAATCACACTTGTATAGTTAGCGGTCAAAAATAAATGAGAGAGGAATTTTCTCTAGTGGAAGCATTTTTTACTGCGCCCAAACTAACTCACTGAAAGCTCATTTATACAGATATCAGCCTTAAATTTGGAACACAACTTGTTTAGATTTTTGTTTTTCCTCACAGTTTTAGAGTAAAACGTGTTTTGGAAAACATATATTTCATATAAGTATTTTTGTAAATTTTTCATAACAATAAATGTACAATTTTTTTTTTTCATGTTTCACTTCACCAATAATCTGCCAAGTGTCATCTTTAAAAAGACAGTTAGACATTTTATTTTCAGGTCCATTCTCAAAAATGTAATAAATGGGTTACTACTGCATAAATATAATTTAGTATCATAAAATCCCCTAAAATACAAAATATGAAATAAAAAAACATTATCTAACTAAAATATAGTTCAATCATTTCATTGAAATAAAAACATTTTTAAGGTAATTTTTGACCAACACATGAACAGCAGGTTTAAAAGTGACCAACTGTAGGTCTATATTTTAACGCTTTTTGATGATTTGTAACCATTTAAGTTTTGATTTGAGCACTTTCACATCTGTGTTAAAAAGAAGGGTGAGATTTCCTCACACTCGTGTCATGAGAAACCTGTATGACTTTCATTCTTCTGTGGAGCACAAAAGGAGACGTTTATCAGAATGGACAATGAAAGTGAAGCTTTGTGTGAGAAACGGAAGTGAGAGTTGTGCCGTAAATGAAGTGAATATCTCAAGCCCAACGCCTCAGGACATCACGAGCGTTTCTGACGGATTCTCATCGTATGGATAAGAGCAACGTTAAAGGGTTAATTCACCCATTCCAAGCCTGTGTGACGCTCTTTCTTCTGTATTAAAACACACTTTGAGAAACGTCTGGAAGTCAGAGGTAATTAAAAAATCTCCTCTTTTACGTCACATGGGTTTGGACCAACATGAGAGTGAGTAAATGATGACAGTTCTCAGTGCTGATATATTCACATCATCTCAACACCAGTGTTTCCTCACACGGCGGTGAAGACACATGGTTCAGGAGCGAGTGTGTGTGACAATACATGAGTGTGTGTCTGCATCATGGGTAATAACGGGCAGTAAACGGCAGGATATGCAGGCGGGTCGTCTGGTAAAGCAGGAAGGGAGGAGGCGAGCTGAAAATATCCTGGAAAAAAACGATAAAAAAGCTGATGGCCTTTGGCTAGGAGTTAAAGCAACTGTGGGTTAGTCGTGTCTCTGCGTCCTGTGGAACGAGGGGAATGTACCGTTGTAAAATGAGTGCACATACAGGACAGCAGCACTTAGAAAACACTTTGGTCTAAAAAATTAAAAGAAGTGAGTAGTTAGTTTGTCAGTTTAGATAAAACAGAACGTTTTTAAATTGTGTGTAGATGTGTATGTCTGTAATTTGATGACCAATAGTTTTTACCATGACAATAAATCCAACTGAATTCTTTACTTAGTCGATCCATTTCCACCATCAGTTTGACCAGTTCAAGGCTGTTTGTTTGCTGATTTATTCATGCTGCAGTGCATGCTGGGAACGGCAGTTGTTGTAGGGTTCAGTGCAAAATGAGCAAACCTCTCATTTCGGCTAAGGAAAAGGATACACAACACATCTATACCCTAATTCACCAAGACCCTGCCGTTCACTGTACGAAAAAGAGCACAAAGCAGGTGGACAAGGACAGAAGCTTAATTTGGGTCACAATCCACCCAGATCTACTTCACTCAAGGCCTGTTTTTCATATCGCTGTTTGCATGAGTTTACATTACAGACATCAGACATAGGGTCAGAGGTCAGGCTACACTGGAACGGGATCAGGTCTCAGTTTGCACTGAGAGCATTTTGGTTGATTTATCATTCATCTGAGTGTAATACTACTTGTACATTTAATGAAAGTTAGTTCACATGTAGATGCAAATAAATGAGTTGTTGACATGTAGGTGAAATGAACGGGTTAGTTGACATGTAGTTGCAAATTAATGAATTGATTAACATGTACTTGAAAATTAGTGAGTTAGTTTACATGTAGTTGCAAATTAATAAGTTAGTTAATTTGTAGTTTCAAATCAATGAAAGTTGTTGTTGACATGTTGATGCAAATTAAAGACATGCAGTTGCAAATTAACGAGTTAGGTGACGTAGTTCCAAATGAATAAGTTAGTTGACGTGGTTGCAAATAAATTAGTAGTTGACGTAGTTTCAAATTAATGAGTTGTTGATATGTAGTTTCAAATTATTGCTGCCTTAATGTGCTATCAGAATTATCGTAAATACTAATTTCCTAGTTTTAAAAATTGCGCATGAACAACATTTTCTCAAGACAAAATTTGAAAGCAATGATCTCAAAATCACGACTTCCAAGTAGGAAGCACAAAATGTCCTATAGCACAGGAAGACAGCATTAGTTGACGTAGTTGCAAATTAATGAGTTAGTTGACATGTAGCTGAAAAGTTACCTGTAGTTAGTAGAAAGTAAAGGGGACCATCGAAATAAATTGCAACTAAAAGCATTTAAGATTTGCACTCCCCTTTATAGAATTACAATAACGGGTAGAATCAAGTATAATTACAACATCCTTAAAGAGAAGTGCCACCCATTATATAAACCTAAATAAATCTGTCTAGTTCATAAGCATTGAAGATCATGGTACCATCATACCAAGATCTCAAAGATCTGAAAACATCAGCTAGAACATCTCAGAAGACAGTTTCGTTGTTTTGACTTATGAGACTAGTAAGGGAGCTTGTGCTTGAGCCTGCAGGATTTACAGCAGTCCACCAGGAGTAAGAAACCAATCCCGTCTACACAGGGGGACAGCAAGGAAGAACAAGGGCTACTAAAACAATGTGGCCTGGACGGATCGAGTCCAGTTGTTCGGCCTCAGTTCCAAATTCGTAAATGTCAAGCTGAACCCCAGACCAGATCCAAAGAGGAATCAGAAGAAAAGGTAAGATTGATTGTTTTTTAACAGGTAAGATTGTTTAAATCACCAATTTAGTTTCATAAAAACGTACATTGGCCTAATTTGATACCGAGAAGTAGGACTGATTAATTACCCCTAACTGACTGCTAATGGTCATATAAGATCTTAAGACACTCAACGGCTGTTTAGTGAAAAAGTTCACACATTATAATATCTGCTCAGGGAACACGAGAGAAAAACGTTGATTCATGTCAACATGACCATGCCTTAAGTGAGGAAACTGGAGTAAGTGAGAGAACACACTGTTCTGCGTGAGTGCCAAGACTTGAGGACCGCACATCTGCAGACACTAAGAGCTTCATCAGATCTAACAGAACAATGTGTTCCACCGGATCAACATGAACAAGAACAATGACAAACAGCCATACATCACAGCATGTTATTGCCTTCAGATCACAGGTATCTTCTGAAGAGGTCTTACCGGTGTGAACAGTGGCGTTTGAGCGAGTGCCGTCTGTCTGGGAAATGATCTCAAACAGATAGGTGCCTCCAGGAGTCAGACCCGTCATCAGGCATGAGTGATGGTCGGGTCGCTGCGTGTCTTCAGAACAGCTGGTGAATCGAGACGCATCAGTCATGATGAAGCTGCAGGATTTCCCGGGTGTTGTGAAATTGATCGCACAATAATCCATATGAACACTCGCGATGGTTATGTTCACCAGACACCTGACGGCCTCTGTTGTGGCAAGCTACAAACAACAAACACACAACAGAGAGTTAAATAGGAAATTATACTAACTGTGATGATCTTGTGCTAGAAATGCCATGGGTTCGATTAACCTGAGACGAGGTGCACTGATGTGACTATACAATATGACAAGAAAACCTCAAGGGTGTCTACTGAATTTACGGAGCAATCAGCCAAACAGATTAGAGTTTGTGAAAGTTTGGCAAAGTAGACAGCTTTCAAAACTACCAATAAAACATTGCATTTGAAATACAGTGGGGCAAAAAATATGAAAGTATTTAGTCAGCCACCAATTGTGCAAGTTCTCCCACTTAAAAATATGAGAGAGGTCTGTAATTTTCATCAGAGGTACACTTCAACTATGAGAAACAGAATGAGAAAAAACATCCAGAAAATCCTTGTCTGATTTTTCAAAATTCCCTGAACCACACGGGGGGACCTAGTGAATGACCTGCAGAAAGCTGGGACCAAAGTAACAAAGGCTACCATCAGTAACACACTACGCAAATCCTGCAGTGCCAGACATGTCCCCCTGCTTAAGCCAGTACATGTCCCGGCCCATCTGAAGTTTGCTGGAGAGCATTTGGATGATCCAGAAGAGGATTGGGAGAATGGCATATGGTCAGATGAAACCAAAATATACTTTTAACTTTTTGGTGTTTGGAGAGAAAGAATGCTAAGTGGCACCATAGCTAATGTGAAGCATGGAGGTGGAAACATCATGCTTTGGGGCTGTTTTTTTGCAAATGTACCAGGACGACTGATTCTTGTAAAGGAAAGAATGAATGGGGCCATGTATTGTGAGATTTTGAGTAAAAACCTCCTTCCATCCGCAAGGGCATTGAAGATGAAACGTGGCTGGGTCTTTCAGCATGACAATGACCCCAAACACCAACCCCGCCCAGGCAACGAAGGAGTGGCTTCGCAAGAAGCATTTCAAGGTCCTGGAGTGGCATAGCCAGTCTCTAGATCTCAAACCCATAGAAAATCTTTGGAGGGAGTCGCCCAGCGACAGCTCCAAAACATTACTGCTCTAGAGGAGATCTGCATGGAGAAACGGGCCAAACTACCAGCAACTGTGTGTAAAAACCTTACAGAGAACATCTTACAGAAAACGTTTGACCTCTGTCATTGCCAACAAAGGGTATAACAAAGTATTGAGATTAACTTTTGTTTCTGACCAAATACTTATTTCCCACCATAATTTTCAAATAAATTCTTTAAAAATCAGACAATGTGATTTTAATTAATTTTTTTCTCATTCATTCTCTCATAGTTGGAGTGTACCTATGATGAAAATTACAGGCCTCTCTCATCTTGGTGGGAGAACTTGCACAATTGGTGGCTGAATAAATACTTTTTGCCCCACTGTATCTTTAGTGAACTGTCATCTCACGTATTCAGGAATTCCTCTAGATGGCATCAAAACAAGACTATGAGAATATCTTCTCACCGTAGATGTGGAGGCTGTAGTAGGTGTGACTGTAGTTGGTGGAGGAGATGCTGTGGTGCTGATGACCGGAGTAGATGTGGTCACTTCCACGGTTGTAGTGTCCGGGGCAGTGGTAGACGTGTCCAGGGCAGGAGTAGATGTATCCAGGGCAGGGGTAGATGTGTCCAGGGCAGGGGTAGATGTGTCCAGGGCAGGGGTGGATGTGTCCAGGGCAGGGGTGGATGTGCCCAGGGCCGAGGTAAAGGTGTTTAGGGCAGGGGTAGATGTTTCCAGGGCTGGGGTAAATGTGTTTAGGGCAGGGGTAGATGTGTCCAGGGCAGGGGTGGATGTGTCCAGGGCAGGGGTAGATGTGTCCAGGGCAGGGGTGGATGTGTCCAGGGCAGGGGTGGATGTGTCCAGGGCAGGGGTGGATGTGTCCAGGGCAGGGGTAGATGTATCTAGGGCAGAGGTCGATGTGTCCAGGGCAGGGGTAGATGTGTACGGGGCTTTCGGGGTGCTCGTTGCACTCGCTCTAGTGGCTGTATTTAGGGTGGATCTAGTATCCGTATTGGTAAGAACTTCAGTAATTGCTCGGGTCGTCCTGGTTTTGAATGGAAACATGGTCTGACCATCTTTGGTGCTCTTTGAGCGTTTGGTTGTGGCGTTCGTCCATGCGCCATCTGTGTTGGATACTGGTAAACTTCTGGTTGAGCTCTCGGTCAGCGCATTATCCGTGCTGATGCTGTTATCCTCCGACTGTCCTGTGTGAGAATCTACAGCGGTCTGAGCTTCAGTGCTGGCGTCAGAGGACACCAAAGCCTCAGCATCTGTAATGGAGGCTGGGGAGCCTGTCTGAGAAACCAGGGGGTTATCGGTCAGCTCCACAGCATCGGAGCTTGTGTGAAGCCTGTCCTCTGTGATATTCAGAGGTACATGAAAGCTTCTGGTCACCATCAGAGCGGTGAAGGACAAATCAGTCCCAGCAAGGGGGGATTCTGTCTCCAATGTTTGAGTGTATTTCTTCTTGAGGTCTGTTTTGGCTGTGAATGTGTTCAGATCACCCAGACCAGTGGCGGTCCGTTTGGTTCTGCTTCTGACGGTGTTGCTGTGGTGGGTCACCGTTCCGCTCTGAGTGACGAGGGGGACTGTTCCTGCAATAATTTCTCCTGAGGATTTCACTGATGAAACTGTGGATGGGCCTGGCGGAAAGAAATTGATGTTAGCATTACGCAGCATGATGTGCTTTTCAAACATAAACCAGAACTTGATGGGCATCAAATAGAAATTCACAAACAGTTGGGCATTTTTCAGAGGTCTATAATGGTGAAAAAGAGAAAAGCCAGACATTGCTTGCAATATTTTTGAATATTTCCCTCACCAGTACCTTTGAGGGGTTAGGGGATATTACTGGTTGGTCTAGTTTTTTTACCTTACGTGTTTTTCTTTCTAGGATTTATGTGTCATAAGTTCAGATAGATTTATTGACAGTTGGGTACCCGATTTTGTTCATCACAGTCTGGATGTATCATTGGGTTTCTTTTCTTAGACTTACCTTTCACTGTTTTTTGATGGATTTGTTTGGGCTTATACCTTAACCTACCCATCACAGATCTAATGGAGCAGTGACTGGGTTTTGGGATCTATCCCCACACCGATTCCTGCCTAAACCTACCCGTCACAGCCCTGATAGATCGATGATTGTCATTGGGGTCTGTCTTCCCCCGGGGAGGGAAGGTTTTTTGTTATGGGGGGCTGAAGCCAAGTATGGTAACTCCTAAGGCAAGGGGGAGGGCAGAGTCAAATTAGCGTCAGCCAGTGCCTGTCCTCAGACTCTCTTCTGACCTAGCGAGTGCTGGGTTGGAGGGAGCTGGTTATTTTTCAAAACCTAACCCTGACCTTAACTTTTTTTCCTCAGAATTCTAACTTTATTTCTCCCAAATGGGAATTTAGAAAACCTGGGAAGCACAAGATATAAAGTCTGAATTGCGAGAAAAAAAATGCAATTATTTTTTAGTTTTTTGTTCCCATGTAACATGCTTCCATAGATACGATTGAACTGGTGTGTGATGGCAGGAGAGTCAGCTGACCTGTGGCTGGGCAGAGAGTCGTGGTCACCCGTTGCCCCTCAGGATCCACTGACATCATTGACCAGTTCGAGTACCTTTGTTCAGAGCGGACCACCAGTCGCATACCCTGCTTCTTCAGGAACATCGGCGTGTCCTCCAGGCCGAAGATCCCTGGGCTGTCGTAGCACTTCCACGCGGGTGCGGTGTGGCAGTCGCTGAGCTTGACCAGGCGAGCGTGGCGTGGGACGCCGATGCTCTGATTGGCCCACAGGCATCTGGACATCAGCGTGTGGTTGAGCCTCCTGGTGCTGGTCCAGATCCACTGCTGGGACGGGTCGCTCTCATCACACCTCCTCAGCACCACCACACTCACATGCGTGCTCAGACACAAGTCCTTATTAGTGTGTGTGATCAGGAAGCCACCTGCCAGGAGAGAAAACACAGCAAGCAATCTTGCATTTAAAAGACATCTAATAGCTGTAAAAACACAGCCCTGACCTTTAGGCTAAAACAAGGCAACTTTTGGACTGCCAGTAAAAAGGCAAGGCAAGGCAAGTTTATTTGTATAGCACATTTCATACACAATGGCAATTCAAAGTGCTTTACATAGAAATTAATTAAAATATTGATAACATATGCATACAAAAAAATAAGAATACCATGTGTAAAAATAAAAAATCTAAACAAGGATAATTAAAACAGCTGTGGTAAGCAATTTTGTTCTTTTTCATTATTTGGCTCAGTGGCAGCATATATAGCTTGAACAGAAATGGTGCAAGAATTGACCCAAATGACCCTTGTCATGGATGTCCACTCAGACTTATGGTCTCCTATACTCACATAATAACCTCTCCCTTCTAAGACATCAACCAGTTGAGGACCATCCCAGAGAGCCCAACCCAGTTTTCCAGCCTGTCTAGAAGTATGTTGTGGTCAACAGTGTCGAATGCAGCACTGAGGTCGAGTAGAACCAGAATTGATGTTTTGCCTGTATCAGTATTTAAGCGAATATCATTTATAATCTTTATGAGCGCTGTCTTTGTGCTGTGATGTGGACGGAAACCAGATTGAAAATTGTCAAAGTATCCATTTGAGTGTAAGAATTTGTTCAACTGATTGAAAACAACTTTTTCGATGATTTTGCCTATGAAGGGGAGATTTGAGATTGGTCTGTAGTTGCTCAGTATGGAGTTGTCCAGATTTCTCTTTTTCAGAAGAGGCTTAACTATTGCAGTTTTAACAGAGTTTGGAAAAGTCCCATAGAGAAGTGAGGAGTTTACCACTTCTAGGAGATCTGCTTCCAAACAGTTAAACAATATTTGAAAAAAAAAGTGTGGAGTGTGTTATGGGCGCAGGTTGATGTTTTAAGGTGCTGTACCGTTTCTTCTTAAATGTTACCGTTAATTGCTTAAAAATTAGACATAGTAACTTTCTGATGTTGTTGTCTGATCTGACTGAGCCCAGAGCAACTCAAGGATATGGCGATAGATATTATTGATTTTCTCTGAGAAGAAGGAAGCAAACTCGCTGCATTTGCTGTCTGAGAGCATTTCTCTGGGAGTGTGACTCAGGGGGTTTGTTAGTCTCTCGACAGTAGCAAAAAGAGTGTGCGTGTTGTTTATGTTTCTGTTTATAATATTTGAGAAGAAGGTCTGTCTAGCTTTGTCTTTTCATTATTTGCACTGCTATTGAGTTTCTCCAAGGTGCTTTTTGTCTGCCACTCTTTTTCCTGACTTTCAGAGGAACAATCTCATCAACTACACTCTTAACTTTTGAGTTAAAGGAGTCAAGGAGAAAATCAACAGTCTGCAGATATGCTTGGTGTTAGAGATAAAGCCTTCATAAACAGCACATTAGTGTTCTCATTTAAAGATAGTTCACTTTAAAATGAAAATTCTGTCATCCTTTACTCACCCTCAAGTTGTTTCAAACCTGTATGAATTTCTTTCTTCAGCTGAACACAAAGGAAGATATTTTGATGAATGTCAGTAACCAAACAGTTAACTGGAAAAAGGGGAAAAAAAGGGAAAAAAAATACTATGGAAGTCAATGGCTCCAGTTAACTGTTTGGTTACTGACATTTTTCGAAATACCTTCCTTTGTGTTCAACTAAAGAAAGAAATTCATACAGGTTTGAAACAACTTGAGGGTGAGTAAAGGATGTGACAGAGACAGACTGAGTGACAGAATTTTCATTTTAAAGTGAACTATCCCTTTAAGCATCTCTTTTTGAATGTAATGGATGTCTAACCATAACCCAAGAATAGACTAATTATCTAGAACATGAACGTATTAAAGAAATCACTGCTGACTTTGCCTTTATGATGGAATATCATACATATCACAAGTTATTCTGGCAAAAAAAAACAACCAAACTCAAGGTTATTTTGGCTAGAAGTGGGTTTATTTAATGAGATGGCGAAATGACGGCTATTGCTTGCTCTGAAATAATTGATTGATTTGCTAACACTTTACAATACGGTGTGCTAGCATGCATGAATTAATGCTTAACTAATGCGCTGATTAATATCTGACTCATGAAGAACTAAGCCATTACTGCGACAGCAACTCATAAAGAGTCTGATCAATAGATATATGAACTGATATTAATTTAATGTGTCATCATGGATGAATTCCCTATCTAGTATTAACTAGTGTAGATGTGTTGACTGGAACTCCCAGTTTTCTGCTCCAATGAATCATCATAATGTCGTTATGTCATGACTTTACTAAACTAAACTTTGGATTTAGCCCATACATTAACTCAAAATTATGAGCAATAGATAAAGGTAGGGTAAACTTTTTGTTTTGTGGTTGAAACGCTCTTCACATCCTGAGAGCAATCAATAACAGTTTATATCTTCTGTAGAAGTCTCAGGACCAAAACATGTTCAACCAATCATTGCATTTGAGCTTATGCTTTCAAAACTAGCTTGCTATTGCTAGCCTCGCCGAAATTGCCTAGCGTGATTTAATGCATATTATATTGTAAATTGTTACCAGGATAATATCTCAATTGTGGGGAAAACTGTCATGCTCTAAAGTTGTGGTTTCTTAAATACTCAGCGTTAGGATTTCTGAAGCATTACTTTGGTCACTTTATGGTAAAGAATGAGAAATTAAATTAATCACGACAATCTCATGATCAGCAGCTGATATAGGACCTGAGTGTGTGCTTTCCAGATTTTTCGGCATATTCCATTCACTTTTCCATTGTTTTTTAATGTAGACGGACATTATTAACCGTATCGCACACAATGACGCTCTAAAAACACGGGGCTTGAGTTAAAATAACTTTTAAAAACACATCTCTAGACCGTTCGTTTTTCCCCGTTCCACTGCTCTCATCTCGTGTGTTCTGTGGGAATGGCTCGTTCCCATTAGAAATGAATAAAGAGTGAGTTGTCCAGAAGTCAGCGAGTCTTCAGGCCTCATCTCTGGGATTGAACTGATAACACCACATAACACACACACCACCGCAAACAAAGGTCACGGCCAGTGTTCGCGGTTCACATTCACCAGTGAATTCTGCTTCACAATCGCTGACCTTATAATGATTAAGAGATGGAGGCTCTTTTGGAAATCTGAGAGATTTATTGTGTTGAGATTAAAGAGTCACTGTTTATCATATAATATAATAAAACTGTAAATAAAACACATTTGAATGACATTGGCAACAATTATAATGTACATAAAAACAATAATGAGCTGTACAGCTGTTAATGCTATGATGAATCATCTGATCTGCTATAAACAGGTTTTCTCCAGTATTTCCTAATAGCCGACACATTCACCCAGCCAGAAGAGTAAAGAATATAACATTAATACTCACTCAATGCAGAAAAACGCTCCAGTGTGAGAAAGATGAGGAAGAGCGTGTCCATGTTCCTGGCTGGAGAGTTTCTCTGAGCTCAAATGAGCGTTCGAGCGCTCAGGAGGAAATTCTCTTTCAGGGGAAGGAAAAGTCACTGACCGGCGCTTCCTTCTATTCAATAGTGTGAGGCTAGTGACAGTACAGGGATCTTTACACACAAACGCCTCAGACATCAGCTCTGCTGTGCTGCTACACGCCGGTGAAGCTCGAGCTGTGTGGACGACTACAGCCTCGGCATGTCTGAAATACTATTCAAGATTATGGAAGTTCAGTTCTGGAAGAGCTTCAGACCATCAGAGATCTCTGTTACCTTCAGGAAATACACTGAACACACCCAGGATGGCATTCCCACCTCACAACACAACCCAACCCAACCCAACCCAACCCAACCCAACCCAACACAGCCCAACACAACACAGCACAACACAACACAACACAACACAACACAACACAACACACAGACACAGTCTTCACAGACAAATCCAGTGCATTAAACACATTTAGCTACTGGTTAACGTGTTATCTTTGATAGCTAAGGCTGTGTTGTATTGGACTCAGACCGGGTTTATGGCTGGATTGCTGGTCCTCCTGCTTTACCTGGAACACATCAGACATCATTAGGGGAAAGGTTTCTCCTCATCGTTCTCACTTACCGCTACAGTTAAGGGCAGTTGTGGTAAAGAGAAATATAGACTGAAGAGATGATGATGACTTAATATGAGACAACATGAGATAAGGATGAGGATGATGGAGAGGAAGAACGTTATCGTCAACATGGAAGGCCAGAAGAAAACAGATCAGAGAACGTCCACCGATAACAACCATAGAAGATGAACACACACACTTCCTTCATCAAGAGTCTCCAGTGAAATAAATGAGGGATCTGGAGAAATCACCAAGGCCAGATATTCAGAGTCCCAACAGACGACACAAGGCAAATCTCCACTGACTGAGAATCTCGTTCACAGACGTTTGGCCTAAAGGTGGAGAAGCTGCACCAGCGGTGGGCCACCGGATCGTCCTCCACGAGCATTGGCACAGGGTTGGCAGGACGTTACAACAAAAGTAGATTTTCTCCTGCCAAATTAAACACTGAATGTGTGTGTCTGGAGGTGTTGGAGCACCGAAATCATACGTACTAACAAATCATACGGACAAAATGTTTACCTGCGGCAACAAAGTTAAAAGCAAGACTTGGCAACACTAAAGGGACATTGAACAATGACATGCCCTGCATTCCACACAACACTGGATCCTTCTACAAAAGGAAACACCGTCACATGGGAGGTGTGTGTCCCTAAATCTGTCCCAAAGACTGTCCCACACTGGATCAGCTTCAGTCCAGACACCTCTATAACATCAGGTTTTAGTTTGAGACTGAGTGAGAATCTGACCCTTCACTTCTGAGAACTACACGAGGCTTTAAATTCAGAGCCCTCACCATCAGAGAAGAGATGACATTAAAGGGTCATGAAGCCTTAACCATTTGAGGGAAGCTAAACAGTTTGAATCAGAATCCGTTGCTGTGCCGTCAGCTGTCAGTCTCCCCTCACTCCGCTAAACCACGGCCACTTTTAGAGCATTTCTCAAACCTGTGGTGAGATCTGACTGCTGCTGACACCGGGGCTCATGACCCTTTAAGATATTCTGACTCGAGATGCTCAGGCTCTACAATATTCCTTTACAAAAACAAGAATTGTCCACTTTTTATTTCTTGTTGATTTTTTGTGGTACTTTTAGTCCAGATGGAGGTCAGATTTTACGCTCCATTCATCAGATATAATTTGAAGACATGAGCCATTATCCCAGAGCTCAGATTATCCTGCTTACACCACTGCTAGCATGCCAAATAATTTATTCCCAATCAATCATTCATTCATTTATTTATTTATAAAGCACAAATAAACACAACAAAAGTTGACCACTGTGCTGTACAAAGAACAGTAATAAAAATAAGAATAATAAATAATAATATAAACAAAACAATAAAGAGAATTAAAAAAAAAAAAAACATCACTAAATTTAAGTTTAAAAGGAAACCATGAATTATAATGAATGGAATGCCTGATTTAAAAAGTAAGACTGTAACTTGGATTTAAATTCATATATCGATGATGCAGACCTCACAGATAATGGAAGACTGTTCCATATCCTAGGACCAGCCACTGAAAACGCACGGTCACCTCGCAACTTCAGTCTTCTTCTAGGATATGCCGATGTAATACTGTCTGAGGATCGCAAACATCTACCTGACTTATTTACAATCAAAAGATCTGACAGATATGCAGGAGCCAGACCATTTAACGACTTAAAAACAAACAACAACATTTTAAATTCAACTCAATATGCACTGGCAACCAATGAAGAGACGCTAATACCGGAGTAATGTGTTCGCCTTTACGAACCTTAGTTAAAAACCTAGCTGCGGCATTTTGGACCATCTGAAGCCTTGCAATCGAAGACTGGGGTAATCCGATACACAAAGAGTTACAATAGTCCAAGCGAGATAAAACAAAGGCATGTGTAACTCTATCGAGGTCTTTTAAAGATAAAAAAGATCTGACTTTAGACAGTAGTTTAAGATGGAAAAAACATGATTTTACTACCGAATTTATATATTTGTCAAATTTGAGGGACAAATCAAGAACAACTCCCAAATGTTTAACCGTTGGTTTGCTATAAGAGTTTAGTTTACCACAGTTAAGATTTAGATTTCCTTTTCCCACTGAAGGCCCAAAGACCATTGCTTCAGTCTTGCACTCATTTAGATGCAAAAAATTCAAAGACATCCAAGATTGTACATCCGCTAAGCATGCAAACAATGTTTCTAAGCCATGCTTGTCATTATGTTATTTTGAAACAAACGAATACGAGCCACAACCAGTCAACATTGTGGGAAAATAATGAATGAATGAATGAATGAAAAGTTTATTTGCCATTTGTACTAATACAGCAGTACAGGTACATAGGAATTTTTGTAGCAAAGCTCTTTGAGTCAGCAAAAATACAATACATAAATCAACACAGAAGACCAGCTAACAAACTACCCACAGTACGTAGACTTCACACAATGAAGAGACTTTTGAGAAACAATTAAAGCTCCCCTGTGTGATATTCCCCATCTAGCGGTGTAAAGGTTTATGACCATCCAGTGGATATTAGCTTCTGTTCCTCTCAATTCTGATTTCAGTTTAACTCCTACGGTGGCCCATTTAGTCTTTTCAAGATTAACATGCCATTCCCCCTCTTCACATTCGACCCGGTGCCATCGAGTGTTAAACGCGAAAGGCGAAGCTTTATTTAACGGGTATGTCCCTCTGTGGCTGCTGTACTTTCAAGATGGAGGAGCAACATGGCGACCGGCACTCGAACCCCTCACCCGTATGTGTTTCTAACGGCAGATTATAAACTTACCAGAATACTTTATTACTTGAAAGAAGTAAATATACATTAATGAGCACATATATTTTTGAAAGAACTAAGAGTTTTTAGCTAAGACTAAACTAAAGTTCCACAGTGTAGCTTTAATGAAGAGCACCACAAACCTATGTCAGCAGACCCCACACTAAAAATTTTTAATTTAAGATACAAATTTAAAATAACATTATTGCACATTTAATTCAATTTAGTATTAAATACCGTCCTAAGATAATACGTATTATCAATGCTAAAAAAACTATAATAATTCTCTATTTAACAGAGACGGACAACATAGACTACTCTCACGTCTCTATATAAAAACAGACGTGTTTGTTTCCTCTGCTCTATCCTCCGCCATCAGTCTAACCGTCGCTGGGAAAAACTGTTATAAAACCGCACCCGCTGCGAGATAATACTGTCCGGTCTGCCTTATCTCAAGTTATATACTGAGTGTTAACCTATACCTGTTTCCAACCGAACAACGTCTGATTCGAGAGTGTGGTGTGCTCACTATAGCACTGTTTGTTCGTTAAATTCTGTTTAATATTTGATCTGTTCCTGACCAATCAGAATTTAGTTCTTGGTGGTGGTAATATCTCAGGGCTTGATGTGTGTCAGCATACGCTCTAATGCGGTGCTGTTTAGCCCAGCTCTGTTTCGCTGTGCTGTTATTAGCCTGTATGATTCCTGTTCCTATTGTTAGTGCACCTCTAAATGATATATTTGTTGCTGTAGATGCCTCAGGTCTCAGACGGAGACACACCAGAGGGTTAAACTCACCGAGTGAGCTGACTTTCCTGAGGACAGATCTAGATCTTGACACTGTTGGTGAGTGACAGTCACTTAGCCTAGACATGTTCCTGAAATAGCCTCTGTCAAACAAACAGTCATAACTAGGGTTGGGGAAAATTACTTGTAAAAATAATGACTTACAATATTGCATTACTCCCTCAAAAGTGACTAAATTGTGTCACATTACCTCTTTCCGCAGGCACTTCAGATATGCCCTTAGCGCTTGTGATGTCCGCCACACAAAAGATCTCTGATGAAAGGGATAAGTGTTGTGTACTTTTGTACTTTGTGTCTGTTTCTGAGCATGCCTATGGACACTAATTTTATTTCAGTATTTTAAAAAATCTTTAAGCAAATTAAATAAACTAACAAGTAATGTGCATTAGCTTTTTTTCCAAAAGTAACTCAAATATGAATGTGTATAAAATAATGAGTTACTTTACTCATCAAAAAGTAATCTGATTACAAATTGCATGCTTCTTTTATTGAATTACTTGTTACATTTAAAATTAATCAGATTGCGAATTGCACATTACTTTTATTGAATTGTTAGATCAAAAAGTAATCTGATTACATATCGCATGTTACTTTTATTGAATAACTAGATACATCAAAAAGTAATCTGATTACATTATATATATTGCAGGCATGTTACTAACCCCACACACTGGTCATTACCCTGCTCCTAAAATCAGATGAAATTATGGTTTGACCAAGTAACCCTAAACAGGACTCTAACGTGTGATTGGTTGATAGGACTGCTGTTCCAGGACCAACACTGATTCAGGAACACGTCCTGATTCCAAAGATCCCACATGCCTTTGCTGGATAAGGACAGCTACAGAAAGGCAGTGAGAGCTGTTAAACACATCTCCCAGAGGAAGCTACACCCGCCTCAGGAAGCCATGGAGCGTAACCTGCGCCTCTACACACACACGCTTCAGACAACAGGTTAGCTGGTCAGCAAGTGCAGTGTGTAGCGTATAATGCCGCGTTCTGAAGCGGCCAATCCAATCAAACACTAGACACTTGCTGCTTACATAACTATTGTTCGGAGGCTTCTTCTGAACGGCTCTCCTCAGGTTTGATGACCCGTCTCCTTTCCTCTGGACTCCTCTCGGGTCCATTTAGGGCTTTCATCCTCAGATAGGAAACTCTTCCTGCGCCGCAATCACTGATTTCCTGCCGCCATGAGACCTTGACAGCAACAGCTCACCTCTGAGGGTGTTCACACACCCAATGTGTGTGTGAGAGTAACCACTACTGACAGATGATGTTTTAACTCTACAATCTGCAAACTGTGTTATGATGCTCATTTCAAATACTTAGTAAGAAAGAAGTGCGATGCCAAGAATGGAGCAGCAGGAATGATTTCTGGAAGGACAGCGCATCCGGAGTCAGGAAAACAGCGGCGTGCGAACACTCGTCTCTTCCTCCGTTAATCAGACACAAACCCCCATGAGACCCATGAGGAGGTGTTGGGAGTTTCTCTCGGCTGGAAAGAGCAACTCCGTTTAGTTTAATAAAAGAACTGCAGTTTGATTAGTGCGCAGATCTGAGCACTGAACTGCAGCTGATCGTCTGGAGGAAAAAATACTGCTAAATAACCTGCACACAACTATTGAACATGCGTTACAGCACACGTGCGTTTCTATTTCATGAAAAGGGACACATTTTGTTGAACATTGTTACATCAAAAGTAATCTGATTACATATTGCACTGTTACATCAAAAGTAATCTGACTACATATTGCACATTACTTGTTACCTCAAAAGTAATCTGATTACATTACATGTCACATCAAAAGTAATCTGACTACATTTCTTGTTACCTGAAAAGTAATCTGATTACATATTGCACCGTTACATCAAAAGTAAATCTGATTACATTACTTGTTACCTCAAAAGTAATCTGATTTACATTACTTGTTACCTCAAAAGTAATCTGATTACATAGTGCACATTACTTGTTACCTCAAAAGTAATCTGATTGCATTACTTATTACCTCAAAAGTAATCTGATTTACATTACTTGTTACCTCAAAAGTAATCTGACTACATACTTGTTACCTCAAAAGTAATCTGATTTACATTACTTGTTACCTCAAAAGTAATCTGATTTACATTACTTGTTACCTCAAAAGTAATCTGATTTACATTACTTGTTACCTCAAAAGTAATCTGATTTACATTACTTGTTACCTCAAAAGTAATCTGACTACATACTTGTTACCTCAAAAGTAATCTGACTACATACTTGTTACCTCAAAAGTAATCTGATTTACATTACTTGTTACCTCAAAAGTAATCTGATTACTTTACTTGTTACCTCAAAAGTAATCTGATTTACATTACTTGTTACCTCAAAAGTAATCTGATTACATAGTGCACATTACTTGTTACCTCAAAAGTAATCTGATTGCATTACTTATTACCTCAAAAGTAATCTGATTGCATATTGCACATTACTTGTTACCTCAAAAGTAATCTGATTACATGTTACCTCAAAAGTAATCTGATTGCATATTGCACATTACTTGTTACCTCAAAAGTAATCTGATTGCATTACTTGTTACCTCAAAAGTAATCTGATTTACATTACTTGTTACCTCAAAAGTAATTTGATTACATTACTCGTTACCTCAAAAGTAATCTGACTACATTAAGTTGTTTGGAAGCACACACCAGTAAACACTGCTGAAGTGAGACCCGTGTGTGATGTCTAACGTGTGTCTAGCGGTGTATGAGAAGGCTTTAAGCCAGAGCCAACGGCACACTCAATAATAAACACACAACACTGTACTTCTGTACAAAATAATTTAATAGAAACATTGTTCAATTATAAATTGAAAGAAAAAAAAAAACAAGTGTAAGGTAATCATTCCTGCAGAATACGTTAATCACCGTGCGTGTGTGTGCGCGCATATATACACACGCACACACACACGCACAAACACATACAGGCATGGATGTTTAATTGGTGAAGACAGCATTACATGAACAGCTGAATGAGGTCTCTTGGCGCAGTCCATGGCCACAGACGGGGCGAGTGTGTGCAGGTTTGGCAGTCTGTGGAGGTTTCCATCAATACACCGACACCGCCGAGCCAAACTCAACACTTCCAATAACAGCCATTTAATCCATGTTTGGAGAGGGAGGACAAAATACCCAACAAAAAACAAAAGGAAAAAAAAAACACTTGTGCGGAGCCCTTAAACTCTCCAGCGGAGTTCATATTCTTCACATGGCCGAGACACCATGAGCAAAACCAAACAAACTGAAGTATATTTAGAGCGAGGAGGAGGCAAGCCACCTTAAAACCGCCACAGTCCGTCAACACACGGCCAAATTAAAAGTGTTAGTTCACAAATGGAACACAACAGGTCAACGAATTCATACTTACGTACATGATGACAAAACAGGCCCACATACTGGATAGTGTCTGGACTGCTCTTTAACACTGAGTCTAGCGCACGAGTGTGTGTCTGCGTATGTCTGAGCTAATGGAGGAGTGTGGCGCTCGTGTCACTCCGACTGGCTCGGATCTAACCCTAGCGGCTCATTTAGACTCACTCCCACCTCTTGGCACTTGTCAATTATTTTTTTCAGTGTGTCAGTTTTACCTCCTTCTGCCGCCTCAAAGAGCAAACACTAGAGAGAGAGAGAGAGAAGAGCACAGGTGAGGCACGCCCACAGAGACTCAAACACAGGTGAAGAGGAGGATGAGGAGGAGGAGGAGAGGAAGATTACATCTTTCCAGAGAGCAGCACACAGGGGCAGTTTCTGGATGGCCTGCTGGAAGAGCCGCCGCACCTGAAAAACGTGCGAGTGAGAGCACAAACACACCAGAGCAGGAACACACAGTCAGTTCACAAACACACATCTCATAGTAAAGGGTTAGTTCAGGCAGAAGTGTAAACTCTGTGATTAATTCCTCCTGTGGTTGGCCAGCCGTCAGACCTCGGCTCATCTTCACACACAGATGAAGATATTAGTGTTGAAATCCGATGGCTCAGAAAGGCCTTCATTGACACCAATGTCATTTCCTCTCTCAAGACCCATAAAGGCACTAAAGACGTCGTTACAAAGCCCATCTCACTACAGCGGCTCTACAATCATTGATGAAGAGGCCAGAATAGAGTTAGTGCGCAAAAACACTAAATAACGACTTATATAGTGATGGCCGATTTCAGAACAAAGCTTCGAACCGTTATCAGTCAGTGAATCAATTCATGATTCGAACTGTTATGAGTCAGTGAATCGATCCATGATTCGAACCGTTATGAGTCAGTGAATCGACTCATGATTCGGACCGTTATGAGTCAGTGAATCGATTCATGATTCGAACCGTTATGAGTCAGTGAATCGATTCATGATTCGGACCGTTATGAGTCAGTGAATCGATTCATGATTTAAACCGTTATGAGTCAGTGAATCGATTCATGATTCGAACCGTTATGAGTCAGTGAATCGATTCATGATTCGAACCATTATGAGTCAATGAATCGATTCATGATTCAAACCGTTATGAGTCAGTGAATCGATTCATGATTTAAACCGTTATGAGTCAGTGAATCGATTCATGATTCGAACCGTTATGAGTCAGTGAATCGATTCATGATTCGGACCGTTATGAGTCAGTGAATAGATTCATGATTTGAACCGTTATGAGTCAGTGAATCGATTCATGATTTGAACTGTTATGAGTCAGTGAATCGATTCATGATTCGAACCGTTATGAGTCAGTGAATCGATTCACACTGCAAAAAATACTCTTCCTCAGTATTTTTGTCTTGTTTCTAGGCAAAATATCAAAAAATTCTTAAAACAAGTAGTATTTACTAGACAAGTAAAAGTAATTGTCTTGTTTTGTGAAAAAATAACTCAAAATGAAGAGAGTTTCTGCTTAAAATAAGATAAATAATCTGCCAATGGGGTGAGAAAAATAATCTTGTTTTCCGTTTGAATTAAGATTATTTCTCTCACCCCATTGGCAGATTATTTATCTTATTTTAAGCACAAACTCTCTTCACTTTGAGTTATTCGAGTGAGTTCGAATCATGAATCGATTCACTGACTCATAACGGTTCGAATCATGGATCGATTCACTGACTCATAACAGTTCGAATCATGAATTGATTCACTGACTGATAACGGTTCGAAGCTTTGTTCTGAAATCGGCCATCACTATATAAGTCGTTATTTAGTGTTTTTTGCGCACTAACTCTATTCTGGCCTCTTCATCAATGATTGTAGAGCCGCTGTAGTGAGATGGGCTTTGTAACGACGTCTTTAGTGCCTTTATGGGTCTTGAGAGAGGAAATGACATTGGTGTCAATGAAGGCCTTTCTGAGCCATCGGATTTCAACACTAATATCTTCATCTGTGTGTGAAGATGAGCGGAGGTCTGACGGCTGGCCAACCACAGGAGGAATTAATCACAGAGTTTACACTTCTGGCTGAACTAACCCTTTAATCTCTTACACATTCGTGCACTGAGCACACCCTGCAGAAAGAACAATAGATGCCATGATAACGCCACAGACATCGGTCACTGTGTGACGAATGACCTGACCTCTGACCTCTCACTCACCTCTGCTCTTTGCCTTTGCTCCTTCTCAACCGCAATCGCTCTGGCAAGAAATATACCGACAGAGCACGTCAAACACTTCACCTTATTTCTGCTTCCACATGAATGGACATCTCTACAGAAGAGCATGCAGAAGTGCTTCCCCCGGCTAACTCGAGCGTCTGCACACTACGCTCTGGGCCTGCTCTGGGTAAGACACTCGGTTTTATACTCCATATGTACAGGCAAACACCCTAACACAGGCCAGACCGCGCTTAAAGGACAACTCCATATAGGTGAGGGGTTCGAATGCCGGCCGCCATGTTGGCCCTCCATCTTGAAAGTACAGTAGCCACAGAGGGACATACCCGTAAATTCAAGCTTCGCCTTTCGCGTTTAACACTCGATGGCACTCATGGACGAGGTCGAACCGGAAGCCATGTTAATCTTGGACTAAATCGGCCACCGTAGGAGTTAAACTGAAATCAGAACTGAGAGGAACAGAAGCTAATATCCACTGGATGGTCATAAACCTTTACACCGCTAGATGGGGAATATCACACGGGGAGCTTTAAGGAGCGGTTTTATTCAGTTGAGGCTCTTTGCTTGTTATGATCTGGAATATCTGCAGAAGGGTTATTAATATCACATTTCACAGTTTGTTTCTGAATTGATTCTATATAAAAATGCCTATACATTGTAAAGTATTTGGTCTGGCTTGTTTTGTCCCGTTATTAAGCTGATTGTTTTCATCCGTTCTGTTGACGTTGTACAAGCAGAATGTCAAGTCAAGTCATCTTTATTTCTATCTCTCTTCTCCAACGCCGATTGTGTCAGAGCAGCTTCAGTGTTAAACAGGACAATACTGCAGCAGAATTAGATTTGGCTGTACAGTCGTTCTGGAGTAAACAGTGATGTTATCAGCTTATTTTAATTTATCAGAGAGAGACAATGTTGGCAGATCAGTGTTAGAGTTTATAGAATTAAATAAGACCTAATAAAAGACCCAGCCAGCCATGTGAAAAAACCCTTTGGTGGATTCACCGTCTAATGGCTGTTTATCAGTCGATTTTCCTTTTTAAAGAGGACCAGACGTAAGGTCTAGGCCTAAGCTATGGGGAAGTGAAGGAAGACACTCAAGAGGAGGCCACGAGCTCATCAAACGGAGGCCTATGGCTGCCATGTCCACATTGGGAGTCCATATTAGCCTTTGCGTCGCAGAACACTTCTAGTGTCTGAGCAAACAGGACCAGAATGAGCCGGGATACCCAGGCATTGGCATATCAGAGCATTAGCAGCTCCGCCAGTAACCTCGCTAGACCAACCCAGTGTGGGCTGAGCCCCAGTCAAGCTCATCTTCTGCTGGAGAGAGCAGCCAGAATGAAGACAGGGCTAACAGCACCGCTGGAGCCCAATCGTTAGGAGAACTCACATCACGTGTTTACCTGTACATATGGAATATATAACGCGGAGGGAAAGGCTCAATTCAATTCAAAACAAGCTACGCTTAAGAGCTGGACGCTTTAGAATAATCTCATTTGGACACAGAAGAATTTTAGCTGGATGTATTTGGACTTACATTTTCCAGATGGTCAGACAGGTTGGGATGCTACTGCACAACATTCTGCTTTGCAATTTAAAATGTTCAACATTTCCATCCTGCCATTCCTGCTGCAGCAACCTACACAAGGACAATTAACACTAAACTCCAGGACATTAAAGGCCTTTAGAAGCGGTGGTGTGTGTCCAGTGCCGCCTTTTCATTAAGTTAAAGAGTAAGACAGATCCCTATTACAGAGAGTTTAAAACTTCAGTGAAGGGTTAGAGTAACCCTAACCTCAAAATTACATTACACCGTAAAAACCAAAGCAAGTAAAGGCATCTGACACACATATATAATGGGAAATACTGGGACTGTTCACAAGCTTCAGCTCAGAAAGTCTTCTGATTACCTTATGGCCAGCTCAGAATTGGTTGGCATGATATGCTGAAATCTTTCCAGGACAAGGGAATGTTGGGATTGAGGGAAACATCCCAAACAGAAGGATATGACCTGCAATGCACACAGCACAAAATACAAGCACACTACCATCTACACTGTCCGTAAGCAATGAACAAACACACAGAGCCCGATGATGATGGGCTTGGGCTCAGAGGGGCTAGTCACCTTGTTGTGGAAGCTGAAGCTGCTCCAGTACTGCGAGGATCTGAAGGGCAGGGTGAGTCTGGAGGGCACAGTCTCCAGGCAGCGGTGCACCAGGCCCGTGAACATCTTCAGCTCACGCACACTCGGCTGCTGACCCAACATCTGACCGCTGGAGAAGGACAGATAGCTGCGGAGAGACGGCAAAACGTCACCAGACCACGACTATCAGCACACACGGAGAATCAGCACTCAGGGTTTGATAAAGCGATGCACTGATAGGGACAGATAACCAATCTTTCTTTACATTTGGAAGCCGATAACTGATATATTTGGCAGATAAATCTTAATATTTAGAGATCAGGCATAAATTGTGACGGCTAGACGACTGGGTCAGAGCATCTCCAAAACTGCAGCTCTTGTGGGCTGTTCCCGGTCTGCAGTGGTCAGTATCTATCAAAAGTGCTCCAAGGAAGGACCAGTGGAGAACCGGCCACAGGGTCATGGGCGGCCAAGGCTCATTGATGCACGTGGGGAGCGAAGGCTGGCCCGTGGGATCCGAACTGGACCACGGAGCAATGGAAGAAGGTGGCCTGGTCTGAGGAATCACGTGTTCTTCTACATCCCGTGGATGGCCGGGTGTGTGTGTGTGTGTGTGGCTTACCTGGGGAACACATGGCCCCAGGATGCACTATGGGAAGAAGGCGAGCCGGCGGAGGCAGTGTGATGCTTTGGCCAATGTTCTGCTGGGAAACCTTGGGTCCTCCATCCATGTGGATGTTACTTTGACACGCTCCACCTACCTAAGCATTGCTGAGACCATGTTCAGCCTTTGATGGAAACGGTATTCTGGTGGCTGTGGCTCTTCCAGCAGGATAATGCTCCTGACACAAAGCACAAATGCTTCAGGAATGGTTTGAGGAGCACAACAACCAGTTTGAGGCGTCGACTCGGCCTCCAGATTCCCCAGATCTCAATCCAATCGAGCATCTGTGGGATGAGCTGAACAAACAAGGCCGATCCACCTCACAACTTACAGGACTTAAAGGATCTGCTGCTAACATCTTGGTGCCAGATACCACAGTACACCTTCAGGGGTCTAGGTCATAATATTGGGTCATTGTTACGCCTGATCAGTGTATATTTGGAAGCTGATGAAGCAATTTTGATATACTTTTTCCTGAGCCGATTACAAAAACAAATAAAATGGACAATGGCTTTTATTTTAAAACTTTAACTGCAGAAAACGAGGAGCCCTTCATGGCCAGCACTCCTAGTTTAATGCAGTGGTTATAAACTAGTAACTGAGTTAGCTATACAGGTCACTTACTCCAGCCAGAGTGTGTGAATTATCTCCAGGTTTGTAACCGTTCCCAAAGCTTTCTCAAACGCATCAATGGCCTCTCTCACACTGCCGAAGGTGGACTGCCAGAAGCTGTAGGAACGAAGAGCGAGGGTTAGAAGAGGAGGATGAGCAGAGGACAGATGGAGCAGCGGCCGGACGCACCAGTGGAGGAGATGGAGGTGTGGAAGCTGATCCGGCAGCTCAACGTCCTCTCTGAGCCTCGGCGCTCTCAGCAACTCTTGAGTTTCAACACCAAGAACATGGCTGAAAGCACAAACACACATCTTCAAACACATACTGCACACACACACGACGCATGCCTACGCACACTGCTCAAAACTGCTCTTCTTCCTCAGTCATTTCGTCTTATTTCCAGTCTAAATATCTAACAAATCTTAAATCAAGATGCCTTTACTAGATCAGTAATACAACATATGATATTTGTTCCTGTTTTCTGGGGGATAATATCTAAATGAAGTGAGTTTTTGCTTAAAACAGGCCAAATGATCTGCCAATGGGGTGAGAGAAATAATCTGATTTCTGATTGGGACGGAAACAAGAAACAAGATTATTTTTCTCACAAGAAAAAATATCTTATGTAATTTTACTGATCTAGTAAAGGCATCTTGATTTAAGAATAGTTAGATATTTGGACTGGAAACAAGACAGAATGACTGAGCTCGCGCGCCGCTTCCTGCTCTTCTTACGCTTGAATGGTTTAAAAGCTCTTGAGTGTTTAAAGAGGCAAGACTTCTGGAGGAAATGATTAACTTTGGTGACAGTCCAGCACCGGCCCGAGCGCCTTTCCCACCGGCCCGCGGGACATCAGACAGCCCTTGGAGAAAAACTAGAAGAGTGTGTTGACTGTGGAAAGCACAAGCACAGATTTGGAGCGTGTGAATTGGTGTCAGTGAGGACATTACCGTAGCACATCCAGAGACGTCAGCTGATCTGGCACAGATTCACAGAGCGCGCGCGTGAACGAGTCAAAGAGCTTTTCCAGAAGGCTGCATTTCCCCTGCACAACACACACACACACTCACAGAGATGAGCATCAGGCCGTTAGACTGCGCTGCACAACACACACACTCACAGAGATGAGCATTAGGCCGCTAGACTGCGCTGCACAACACACACACTCACAGAGATGAGCATTAGGCCGTTAGACTGCGCTGCACAACACACACACACTCACAGAGATGAGCATTAGGCCGTTAGACTGCGCTGCACAACACACACACACACACACTCACAGAGATGAGCATTAGGCCGCTAGACTGCGCTCCAGCTCGGTGTCGGAGATGGCGGAGGCTCACCTGAGAGAGCAAACAGCGGCCGAGCTGGAGGAAGATGCGGCTGCAGCTGGTTCTGTCGGCGTGGGCTCGGGTCCACAGGGCTTCAGCCCGATCTGCCTGACCCGAGGCCCGGTGGACGGCACAGCTGAGCTCCAGCAGGGGGCAGTAGAGCGGACACAGCCCCAGCAGACGCTCACACAGCGCCTCGGCCTCCGCACATCTGGAAACAAGGCACAGCACTTCAGAAACCCCCGGGTATCGCTTGGGTTTAAATGAATACTGGTAACCCGATTTACTAAACCGATCCTTAAAGCGTTAGTTCAGCCAGAAATGTAAACTCTGTGATTAATTCCTCCTGTGGTTGGCCAGCCGTCAGACCTCCGCTCATCTTCACACACAGATGAAGATATTAGTGTTGAAATCCGATGGCTCAGAAAGGCCTTCATTGACACCAATGTCATTTCCTCTCTCAAGACCCATAAAGGCACTAAAGACGTCGTTACAAAGCCCATCTCACTACAGCGGCTCTACAATCATTGATGAAGAGGCCAGAATAGAGTTAGTGCGGGAAAAACACTAAATAACGACTTATATAGTGATGGCCGATTTCAGAACAAAGCTTCAAACCGTTATGAGTCAGTGAATCGATCCATGATTCGAACCGTTATGAGTCAGTGAATCGATTCATGATTCGAACCGTTATGAGTCAGTGAATCGATTCATGATTCGAACCGTTATGAGTCAATGAATCGATTCATGATTCGGACCGTTATGAGTAAGTGAATCGATCCATGATTCGAACCGTTATGAGTCAGTGAATCGATTCATGATTCGAACCGTTATTAGTCAGTGAATCGATTCATGATTTGAACCGTTATGAGTCAGTGAATCGATTCATGATTTGAACCGTTATGAATCAGTGAATCGATTCATTATTCGGATCGCCAGAGTAACGTGACTTCAGCAGTTTGGATCACTTGTCAAACTGCCAAACTGCTGAAATCACATGACATTGGCGATCCGAATCAAGAATCGATTCGCTGATTCATAACCGTTTGAATCTTTATTTGAGGATTGAACACAAACGCGGAAGAGAAGCCAATGCTGAATAAAGTCGTAGTTTTTGTTATTTTTGGACCCAAATGTATTTTGGATGCTTCAAGAGACTCTAATTAACCCACTGATGTCTCATATGGACTACTGTGATGATGTTTTTATTCCCTTTCTGGACATGGACAGTATAGTGTGCATACACTTGCATACGCTCTCGGACTAAATATAAAATATCTTAACCCTTTAGGTGCCAGAGTTTTTTTCCTAAAACGTTCGATTTTGACATCTTAATTTCAAAAGGCTATATCTTAAAAGTGATAAAAGATAGAAATGTTCTGTAAATTAGAGAAATATTAAGGAGGACCCTAAGTTTATGTAGAGATTAAATGTTCCCATCTCATTTGCATATTATGACGTCATAACGTGGGGAAAATCTTGGATTATAGCGTTTTCATGAAAAGCCACATTTAAATGATGAATGCAGCACTTCTTTCCCCCCAAAATGTCCCTCACCTTCTGTGTGCTATATTGCACAACACTGAATGTTCAGGTAAATAGTAAACAAACTGTGTAAATCATTACTAATAAATGGAACAAACCGAATGAATGTAGCAGTTTGCCTTTTGCTGTAGAGATTTTCCATTTACTATAGTAAGCACTCTGATTCCATATATAGGGCACATATATATTATATATTATATATTATGCATAATAGCCCCCTGCCCCGTGTCACAGCGCGTCTGCTCGCGTCCAGATCTGCCTCGCGCGGCCGCCGAGTCTGCCCGGTCACTGTTATTGTCATTTTGACTGCCCACCCTGCCTCCACGTTGCCCTCGAACTTGTTTATGAATACTTCGACCTCTTCTAACATACCCAGTGGCGTTAGATAAAGTCTCCACCACAATACTGTCGCCGCGATCGCGGAGATACGCGCGCTTCATGGTGAGCGCAGCAATAAACTCCCGCGGCCGCCTCATTCCCAACACTAACACACCTGCTAACTTCGCGATGAACACTCGGACCCCGGGAAACATTATTCCCCCCACTGACATTGGGCAAAGGACCATCTACATTGGGCAAATGATCCACTGTTTGTGCTTAGTGTAACGTTAGGCTTAGTTTCACTTTCAGAATCACCGTCATCTCATATTTACCTTCAGAATCAGGGTCCGCGAATAGAAGACCCAACACTTCATTGCGGGTCAGCTTTATTGATGCCATTAGAAAATAATAATAGTAATAATAATCTAATGCAAATACTCGCTGACGTTGACAATGCTCTGATAAAACAGCTCACTCGCACGTCAGCTCCGCTTTTGTTTACACTGATTCAATGCGCTCTTGCTCGTATATTTTGTATAGATTAATGATGTTTGCATGAGTCAGGGATGAAGTTCAACATGTCTACCATCTAGTGGAGGGGAGGTTGAATGAAATTTGACACCCTATTTGACAAAATCGGCCGTTTTATTCAGTGACGCATCTTGTCGAGTAAACTCGACCGTGGCGCCAAGAGGGTTAAACTGTGTGTGAAGATGAACGGAGGTCTTACGGGTGTGGAGCGACATTAGGGAGACGAGTTAATGACAGACATTTCATTTCTGGCTGAACTAACCCTTTAAGTGGCACCGAAATGAGGAACTGAAATCTGCGTTGTGATTCGGTCCGGTTATATAGGCACATATCGGCACCGGGTTTCGGTACCCAACCCTACTTGTGATGTGAGCGGAGCTGTACCTGTCCAGCCGCAGGTAAAGGTGAACGAGGTTCGAGTGCAGGGGGAAACAGGCCTGGACCTGCTCACTGGGGGACGAGCGCTCATCAGTGCAGCGGCACACGGCGTCTGCAGGACACACACACACACACACACACACACACACACACGGGTCAGGTAAGCACCGGAGCGAGCACAGCGGTGCTCAGCGGGTCGCAGTGGTCACCTGAGAACAGGCTGATGATGTCCTCCACAGGTGTGTGTGTGTCCGGGGCCGATCTCCAGGGCATGAGGAAGGCTTCTCTGCACACCATCCTGGACGGGCTGGAGTCGGCCGGGTCGTAGAGCGAGGGAGGCAGCCGGCAGAACTCCGTCAGGTGGATGAAGGACAGCCAGGCCACACAGCGGTCCGCCACGGTCAGGTGATCCGACACGCTGGAGTCCAGCGCGCTCTACACACACACACAGAAACTCGTTAAACAATAACGTCCTGGGGCGTATTATGCTGCAAAAAATGCTCTTCTTATTTAGTATTTTTTTCTTGTTTCTAGTCCAAATATCTTATATCTTAGAAAAATAATCTTATTTCTGTTTGGGATCGGAAACAATAAACAAGATTTCAATCAGAAATAAGATTATTTCTCTCACCCCATTGGCAGATCATTTTGCCTGTTTTAAGCAAAAACTCTCTTCATTTAGATTTTATTTTTAAGAATTTAAGATATTTTTCCCCCTACTATGGTAGTCAATGGTTGCTCTGTCTGCTTGGTTATAAACATTCTTCCAAATATCTTCCTTTGTGTTCAGCAGGATAAAGAAACTCAACAGGTCTGGAACAACATGAGGGCGAGTAAATGATGACAAGTTTCAGTTTTGGGTGACCTCTCCCTTTACATTAGTTAATGCACAACCAGATCATAACCAACCGAAGACGGTGGTAAGAGTGTATCGTCGGCGGATGGATCATGTTAGTGAACACACACACACACACTGAGGCGGGTCACCTTGAGTGTGTTGAGCGCGTTGTGAAGCCGGCCGCTGAACACACTGAGCTGGACTCTGAACAGCAGAGACTCCAGCAGCTGGAAGGACCGCACATCTGGACACAGGTCACGTGACGAGGCCTCCAGCAGGTGAGAGATCAGGCGGCCGCACACATAATCCTTGCCCTCGAAGGTGCTCTCCACGCTCATGTACTGAAACACACACACACACACACGTCCTCAGTCCCTCACACACTCTTAAAGTCCTGTGACAGTCATCATCTGTAGTCAACCTCGTCATGCATGCAGACGTCTGAAGTTTAGTCTAGTTTTAGTCAATGAAGCGTCATGCTCGACATATAGGCAGAGCAATATTAATAATCCCACAGGTCTATGCGAACCCTCGTCCTCCTCCCACTGTGTAAAGCACTGTTCGCTGAGCGCCACCTGCTGTCAGACAGCCAATCAGAGGCTTCATTCAGGCCGACGGGTGTGTGTGTGTCGTGCAGGTGTGTGTTGTGCAGGTGTGTGTGTTGTAGGTGTGTGTCATGTCTCACACAGCTGAACTCAGGGCATTCTGTTTTTAGTCCAGGTCTTGAAATGCTGCAATCTGTGTGTGTGTCTGTGGATTGTGATTAAAATGCAGTCGAACGTCACATGTCTACAGATGCTTTATTAATGTTTTAGGCCAGCTATAGAGCGAATAAACCAATACATTTGCTTAAAGGTCCCATGGCATGACATTTTCATTTTATGAGGTTTTTCAACATTAATATGGGTTCCCCTAGCCTGAATATTGTCCCCAAGTGGGTGAGTATGCTCTGCCTTTGGGGAATTGAGAGCCCAGATGAGCTGATCCTGAATTCAGCCCATATTAGACTCAGTCACAGTTCATCTCTTAGCACAGCTCGACTTGAGACTGTTTTCCAAGATGGCTGCCGTCTGTAAACGTGTAATGTTCTGTGTTTATAAAGTATCTTCTTATTAAACTGTTTGCACTCTTACAAAGTTCTCAATGCTGCGGTTAGCGTGTAGGGACCCTCATTATGCTGCCGTGTTAGTGTGAGGATATGTTGAGCTGTTAGTGGTATTAACTAGCGATTTAATTTGACTTATTCCATGCCCCATAGACAAACATTATAAGCTAATCTGTGTTTAGAGATAAAACTCTTTACATTCGACGCTCTTAACCAGAGGAGGAAGTAAAACGGCGGATATGCGATGGATGCAGACGACATGACTGATTTTATTCATTCAATGATTTGCTTTCCGCACTATCTTTAAGGTCAGCAGAACATTTCTCTCGTAAGGCGGAGAAAGACGAGAGCCCCCATTCGCCTCCGTCTCCTTCTCAACCACTGGCCTTTACTGGGGAATATCCGACTGGACCGCTTACATGGCCGACGCTAACGCACGTATCTGGATAATATCAGAGTTATTCCCACATATGAGTGAGGCCTGAATCCGATCTGAGGATATCGCAATACATGTTTTTTTCCTGCTTACACGTTCACATGTCGTTTCCGATCTGAGCCGCATGAGAGGGAAAGGTTGGGTCTCTTGAAGCATGCAGTGAAAAGGGGCCACGCTGCCAGATTTAGTCTGCTGTATTGTGCACTGCTATAGTCTCAGGTGTGGTTTAATGGCCACTGGTTTAGTCATGTGGTAAGGTAATGAAGCCTCAGGTGTGGTTTAATGGCCACTGGTTTAGTCCTGTGGTAAGGTAATGAAGTCTCAGGTGTGGTTTAATGGCCGCTGGTTTAGTCCTGTGGTAAGGTAATGAAGTCTCAGGTGTGGTTTAATGGCCGCTGGTTTAGTCCTGTGGTAAGGTAATGAAGTCTCAGGTGTGGTTTAATGGCCACTGGTTTAGTCATGTGGTAAGGTAATGAAGCCTCAGGTGTGGTTTAATGGCCACTGGTTTAGTCCTGTGGTAAGGTAATGAAGTCTCAGGTGTGGTTTAATGGCCACTGGTTTAGTCATGTGGTAAGGTAATGAAGTCTCAGGTGTGGTTTAATGGCCACTGGTTTAGTCATGTGGTAAGGTAATGAAGTCTCAGGTGTGGTTTAATGGCCACTGGTTTAGTCATGTGGTAAGGTAATGAAGTCTCAGGTGTGGTTTAATGGCCGCTGGTTTAGTCCTGTGGTAAGGTAATGAAGCCTCAGGTGTGGTTTAATGGCCGCTGGTTTAGTCATGTGGTAAGGTAATGAAGCCTCAGGTGTGGTTTAATGGCCACTGGTTTAGTCATGTGGTAAGGTAATGAAGTCTCAGGTGTGGTTTAATGGCCACTGGTTTAGTCATGTGGTAAGGTAATGAAGTCTCAGGTGTGGTTTAATGGCCACTGGTTTAGTCATGTGGTAAGGTAATGAAGCCTCAGGTGTGGTTTAATGGCCACTGGTTTAGTCATGTGGTAAGGTAATGAAGTCTCAGGTGTGGTTTAATGGCCACTGGTTTAGTCATGTGGTAAGGTAATGAAGCCTCAGGTGTGGTTTAATGGCCACTGGTTTAGTCCTGTGGTAAGGTAATGAAGTCTCAGGTGTGGTTTAATGGCCGCTGGTTTAGTCATGTGGTAAGGTAATGAAGTCTCAGGTGTGGTTTAATGGCCACTGGTTTAGTCCTGTGGTAAGGTAATGAAGTCTCAGGTATGTTTGATGAGGATGTGAAGCGCAGACTCACGGTCCACCAGACGTCGTAGTGCGGCGCGTGCTCGACGGCCATCTCACACATCTCCTGCAGCTCGTCCCTGCTGCCGCGCCGGGAGAACAGCGTCAGGTAATGAGCCCACACCTCAGCCTGCTCACGGTTATCCTCCAGCGCACGCGAGAGTGTGTTCAGGGCCGCGTCCAGACACTCCGTCACCGACCTACACACACACACAGACAGACACACACACACAGAGAGAGAGAGAGATGCTGCTGGACGCTCTACACAACACACAGTCCTGTCATGATAACATTTTGCTGGACAATACACTGGCCAAGAAATTACTGCAGTAAACGATATTATTGTCGTTCTGAGACCATTTTCATCTAAAATAATGATAATGGCATAATAATAATACACACCTTTTCAAAGATCAATACATTTTTATTTCTAAAGACTTTTTAACACTGAAAACAGAAAACATTTTTAATATCCATAATAAATGAACAAAATGAAAGCAATGGACCCTCAGTCTGTTAACAAAAAATGCAATTGAATAAACACCAAAAACACCACATTAAATGGATGAGACTGCAGCGGATGACGGTGTTTTAGGAGCACATACGGGGCGGCGGTTCACTGACCCATCGCTTCGGCTCGTATCGCGGCTTTAGGGTCGTACAGTTCTTGCTGTTTTTTCTTTAGTGAATTTCTATCGTGAACACTCCAGAAATTGACTTCAGCGTATGATATATAGCTTAATTATTCACACAGTTTAATAGAGTATTACAAAAATGGTTATATCATGTAATCATGGACAAACTAAACCTGACCATCTCTGAGGAAAGCTAGGTGAGATTTTGAAGACATTAAAGGGTCAGTTCACCCATAAATGAAACTTGTCATCATTTACACTCCATCATGTTGTTCCAGACCTGCATGAGTTTCCTTCTTCTCCTGAACACAAAGGAAGATATTTGTATATATTATTATTATTTTCCTTTGTGTTCGGCAGAAGAAGGAAACTCATGGACTAACCCTTTAATGTCTTGTTTTTCATTTATTTGGCTAAAGCAGAATGTGTATTGCTCTCTGGTACAGGAACTCATGTGCCTTTAGCACACACAGATTGAACTGAGGAATTAACTAGCGTTCTCACACTGCAGGCTTCAGTGGGCCTTAAGCTGGGTTTATACTCGCCGCGTCTGCACGAGGGAAACAAGCAAGCATGCAAATGGAAATTATCGCGGTCAGAAAAATTATGGAGCTGATTTTTTGTTATCGTGCGATTTATTGATTGACTATTGCGCCAGACCTAACACACACACACACCCCCGTCCAGGGGCGTAGCCATCTTTTCAGAAGTGAGGGGGACAGAAATTTCTGTCGGGGTACATATAATTTATCGCATCTCTTGCTTTTAATTGGGCAAGATATCAAATACACTGCTGAACAATAACCACTAATTAATATCTATAATATTATTACCTATTTTTTGTGCCAATTTTATGATTGATTTATTTACTAGCCTACAAACACTTCTGCATTAAGACTCCATATATTTTATGCAATGTAAAAATATATATATATATTCTAATGTAAACCATGCTGTTCTCTATGTGAAGATATAGTAAAGTGTAATTTATTCCTGTGATCAAAGCTGAATTTATCATCATTCCTCCAGTCTTCAGTGTCACATGATCCTTCACTAATCATTCTCAGATGAGGATCTGATGATCAACACACATTGATGATTATTATCAGTTGTGCTGCTCATGGTGATGCTTAATTTTTGTGGAAACCAGAAACATTTGTGGTAAAATTAAAAAAGAGAGAAATTAATACTTTTGTTGATCAGACATGCATTAAATTGATCACAAGTGATATTTTTAATATTACAAAAGATAATAATTTATTTAATGAATGCAAATAAATGCTATCCATTGAACTTTCTATTCATTAAAGAATCCTGAAAATAACATGTAGGCTATCATGGTTTCCACAACATTTTTAAGCAGCACAACTGTTTTCAACACAGATAATAATCATAAATGTTTCTTGATTATAAATTATTTTTTATATCTTATATCTTGATTATATCTTGATTATTATATCTTGATTATAATGATTAGTGAAGGATCATGTGACACTGAAGACTGGAGTAATGATGATAAATTCAGCTTTGATCACAGGAATAAAGTACTATATATTCACATAGGGGAAAAAGCTGTTTTAATTTGTAATAATATTTCAAAATATTACTGTTTGAACTATTTTTGATTACATAAATGCAGCCTTGGTGAGCAGAAGATACTAAACATTAAAAACTGAATTATTCATATGGTAGCCTATACTTTATTGTCAATAAATAGCCTACATTGAGATGACTTGAAAAACACACATAAAACATATATTGTCGTAATCGTCTGATTGTCGTCGTCACGTTTCATTCATCACTCATAACGATTGTTTTCCTTCAGCTGCAGCTCCAGCGTGACTGGATATTACCTCTACGAATCCACGTTTGACATTCTGTGGGAGCGCCCTCCTCATATTTAGATGCGAATAAAATGACAGGTCATGATTATTTTTTGTCTCTGAATTTAAATCTTGATGTATTTACATTGGTTTCTATGTATACACTTGCCCGTGACCTCAAGAAGCGCGCAATCAACCCAGATTAAAGAAAGCTGTTTTTAGCGTCCCTGTTTGTTACCTTGTCCGCCCCCGCGCAGGTAACGCCGGATCGAATCCCGCTCGGAGCGGGTCGACTAGGATCGGTGAGACCCAGTAAAAGTGCGGGGGACGAAAATACATTTTATTAAAAGTGAGGGGGACACGTCCCCCGCGTCCCCCGCGTAATCTACGCCCATGCCCCCGTCTCACACAGCGTGCTTCACACACTCACGTGTCCTTCTGGTTGAGGTATTTGAAGGCCAGTTTGATCCACAGCTGGACATCGGTGGGACTCTCCAGCACACTGGTCTCCAGATTACTGATGTCATCCGTCTCGCTGTCGAAGTACCGCTTATCCTCCTGCGTCACACACACATCAGCCCACGGCCAGCGCTCCTGCACACGCACATCTGCTGGACGGACACACACACACACACGCGTCAGAGCGGACACACACACACACAAGCTTCACAATAACTTGATATAATTAGATATAGTTCACCCGCATAGTTTAAAGGGTTAGTTCAGCCAGTAATGAAATGTCTGTCATTAACTCCTCTCCCTAATGTCGCTCCACACCCGTAAGACCTCCGTTCATCTTCACACACAGTTTAAGATATTTTAGATTTAGTCCGAGAGCGTATGCAAGTGTATGCACACTATACGGTTATGAGTCAGCGAATTGATTCATGATTCAGATCGCGTGTCAAACTGCTGAAATCACGTGACATTGGCGATCTATTCATATCCATTCGAATCTTTATTTATCGATTCGCTGACTCATAACCGCTCGAATCTTTATTTGAGGATTGAACACAAACGCGGAAGAGAAGCCAATGCTGAATAAAGTCGTAGTTTTTGTTATTTTTGGACCCAAATGTATTTTGGATGCTTCAAGAGACTCTAATTAACCCACTGATGTCTCATATGGACTACTGTGATGATGTTTTTATTCCCTTTCTGGACATGGACAGTATAGTGTGCATACACTTGCATACGCTCTCGGACTCACTATAAAATATCTTAAACTGTGTGTGAAGATGAACGGAGGTCTTACGGGTGTGGAGCGACATTAGGGAGACGAGTTAATGACAGACATTTCATTACTGGCTGAACTAACCCTATAAACTATACGGGTGAACTATATCGAGTTAGTGTGAAGCCGTTAATATAAAGCGTGTCATGTTGAGGACGAGTTGTATCGGTGCTTCCCCAGCATCAGCTCACTCCTCCGCTATTCTCCAGGCGCGCTCGTATCGATCTGCTGTATATCGATATACACACTATACCTCCTTCCGTATGGTCTGTATATTATATCTGTCTCTATGGGCCGCTCACCCTGTGGGACGGGGACGCTGATGTCCACACGGGCCTGCTCCTCCTCATCCTCAGCTCCAGGCTTCATCCTCTGGGCCTCAGGTCTCCACTTCCTCTGAGCTTTACAGGTGGTGAAGGGAGGAACTGAAGGAACAAACAGCCGTCACTCACTCACACTTTACTTGACTCCACATTACAAGTCATTTTCTTTAGGAATCACATTTTTAGAATGATCTAACAGATTAAAACAGCAGCACATGATCATAGATAATGCCGGTCTAAGGGTAGAGGAAATCTCCCCAATGCAGTCCACGGATCGCCAGCCTGTGCACATGACCCAAACTACAAACACTAGCACTATAAATAACACACACACACACACACACACTGAGTGTTTTCATGCTTTATAAGGGGGCATTCCATAGGCATAATGGTTTTTATACTATACAAACCGTATTTTCTATCCCCCTACACTCCCCTTAAACCTACCCATCTCTCACTCACACACACACACACACACACACACACACACTCGTGGGACTCACTGTGCCTGAGCCGCTCGTTGACCTTGCTGACGAGCAGGACGGCCTTCTGGTCTGTGCCCATGCGGTCCTTATTGGCCCCGAACAGCTTCTTGATGTACTTCTCTGTGGACAGGAGCTCATGATCTACAGCTGATAGTGTGCTGATGGTTCGGGACTTCATGTGACCTGAGGCGCTTACCTGTGGCACTGCTGATGTCATCGCTGCAGCTGGAGTCGGCGCAGCCAATCAGAGGCAGGCAGTAGGACAGGACGTCCTGGAACAGCTGGCTCTCAGTCAGGGTGCAGTTCCTCATGTGCTGCCTGAAACACACACGCACAGAGAGGGAGAGAGGGAGTCAGCACACACACACACACACACACACACACAGAGGGGGATTCAGCGCGCGCGCACACACACACACACACACACACACACACACAGTGGGCTTCAACGCGCACACACAGAGAGAGAGAGGGATTCAGCACAAACACACACACAGAGAGGGCTTCAGCGCACACACATGCACACACAGAGAGAGAGGGATTCAGCGCTCACACACACACACAGAGAGAGAGAGAGAGAGAGAGAGAGAGAGAGAGAGAGAGAGAGAGAGAGAGGGATTCAGCGCGCACACACACACACACACACACACAGAGAGAGAGAGGGATTCAGCGCGCACACACACACACACACACACACACACACAGAGAGAGAGAGGGATTCAGCGCTCACACACACACACAGAGAGAGAGAGAGAGAGAGAGAGAGAGAGAGAGAGGGATTCAGCGCGCACACACACACAGAGAGAGAGGGATTCAGCGCTCACACACACACAGAGAGAGAGAGAGAGAGAGAGAGAGAGAGAGAGAGAGAGAGAGAGAGAGAGAGGGATTCAGCGCGCACACACACACAGAGAGAGAGGGATTCAGCGCTCACACACACACAGAGAGAGAGGGATTCAGCGCTCACACACACACACAGAGAGAGAGAGAGAGAGAGAGAGAGAGAGAGAGAGAGAGAGAGAGAGGGATTCAGCGCGCACACACACACACACACACACACACAGAGAGAGAGAGGGATTCAGCGCGCACACACACACACACACACACACACACACAGAGAGAGAGAGGGATTCAGCGCGCACACACACACACACACACACACACACACAGAGAGAGAGAGGGATTCAGCGCTCACACACACACACAGAGAGAGAGAGAGAGAGAGAGAGAGAGAGAGAGAGAGGGATTCAGCGCGCACACACACACAGAGAGAGAGGGATTCAGCGCTCACACACACACAGAGAGAGAGAGAGAGAGAGAGAGAGAGAGAGAGAGAGAGAGAGAGGGATTCAGCGCGCACACACACACAGAGAGAGAGGGATTCAGCGCTCACACACACAGAGAGAGAGAGAGAGAGAGAGAGAGAGAGAGAGGGATTCAGCGCGCACACACACACACAGAGAGAGAGGGATTCAGCGCGCACACACACACACACACACACAGAGAGAGAGGGATTCAGTGCGCACACACACACACACACAGAGAGAGAGAGGGATTCAGCGCGCACACACACACACACACACACACACACACAGAGAGAGAGAGGGATTCAGCGCTCACACACACACACAGAGAGAGAGAGAGAGAGAGAGAGAGAGAGAGAGAGAGGGATTCAGCGCGCACACACACACAGAGAGAGAGGGATTCAGCGCTCACACACACACAGAGAGAGAGAGAGAGAGAGAGAGAGAGAGAGAGAGAGAGAGAGAGGGATTCAGCGCGCACACACACACAGAGAGAGAGGGATTCAGCGCTCACACACACAGAGAGAGAGAGAGAGAGAGAGAGAGAGAGAGAGGGATTCAGCGCGCACACACACACACAGAGAGAGAGGGATTCAGCGCGCACACACACACACACACACACAGAGAGAGAGGGATTCAGTGCGCACACACACACACACACAGAGAGAGAGAGGGATTCAGTGCGCACACACACACACACACAGAGAGAGAGGGATTCAGCACGCACGCACACACACACACACACACACACACACACACACAGAGAGAGAGAGGGATTCAGCGTGCACACACACACAGAGAGGGCTTCAGCACACACACACACACACAGAAAGAGAGAGGGCTTCAGCGCACACACACGGCTCGTACCATGCGCAGTCGTCGTCGTTGCAGGTGCCGGTGAGGTCGAAGCGGCAGAAGCACTTCTTGGGCTCGATCACGTTGCTGTAGGAGAGCGAGCGGAGCGAAAGCTTCTCTTTGGTGCGGTAATACGGGCTGAACCTGAGCCAGAGAAACACAGATAAACACACGGACCTCTGGACACACTCATGAGGGCGGAGCATGCTTCAGTTCTTACACACACACACACACACGTTCCTAATAATCCTTTAGCTGAGTGTAAGTAGACTAATCGGGACGCAGCACTGAATGCCCCGTGTGAGGACCGAAGCACTCTGAGCTGAAGCGAGCCACACCTGTAGGATTTGAAGACCAGTAAAGGGCTGTGATACGGCCCAAACGGCTCCGGCTTGGCCTCCACGCGGCTCTGATGGGCTGCCATCGGGTCGAAGTCCACCTGCACCACCTGCACAGACACACAGTTACAGGTGAAGAGGACACACTGGCCATGATACCCTGAACTCTCGAATATTCGGCTCTAATCTGACCTCTGAGCTGTGCGGTGTCCAGAATAATAATCCTCCGCTGTGTGTTAATAGGCCAGAGCAGAACTGAGTCTGGTTTCTCTAAGGTTTATTTTTCTCCATCATGCCCTGATGGAGTTTCGGTTCCTTTGGTCGCCTTTGGCTTGGCTTGCTCAGTTGGGGACACTAACATTATGATCAGTTATTCAACTAAATATACAAATATAATGAGTTGATTAGGTCTTATTTAATTCTATAAACTCTAATACTGATCTGCCAGCATTGTCTCTCTCTGATAAATTAAAATAAGCTGATAACATCACTGTTTACTCCAGTACGACTGTACAGCCAAATCTAATTCTGCTGCAGTATTGTTCTGTTTAACACTGAAGCTGCTCTGACACAATCGCCGTTGACAAAAAAGCGCCACACATATATTAGTGTTGTCAGTACCGACCACGATACCAAATCGGTACTGAAATGTTAAAAATGTGAGGCTTTGAGCGCTGTTGAGCTGTGATCGTAAACACCTCTGATTGGCCCGTTGTGCTCACGCGCTCATCAAATACGTCTGGCTACTACGATCAGCGTAGTTCAAATACATGTTATAAAAACACCTCAATGACTGGCACAGATACTCAGTCTACTGGTCCGCTGGCTGACGACGGCTTTAGCTTTCAAAACACTTCCAAACGCTCCTGTGTGTTGATCATCGTAGCCAATCACAGGCACATCCGATGAGCAGTCCGAGGTGTTTACGCTCACAGCTCAACAGTGCTCACAGTTTTAGCATTTCAGTACCGATTTGGTTTCGCGGTCGGTACTTCTGACAACACTAATATAAGTAAGGGTGACTTGACCAGACGGGTTCTGAGACATACCTTCCCCTGAGTCTCTGGCATGCGGAGCGTGTCTTCCTGCAGGAGTTGGGAGAGGCTGGGGCTGTGTGTGTAGCGTAGCCGCAGGTCCTCCAGGCTCAGCCCCAGCAGGAGCTCCGGAGACGCCCGCGCCTGCTTGAGTGGTATTGGGGTCGGCTCCGGAGGGCACAGGGGCGCTGGGGCCGGCTCCGGAGGGCACAGCTTGGGCTTGGTGAAGGAGCCGGACTCCCGGAAGGAGCGGCGGCGGGCGCTGGGCGGAGCGGCCGCAGGGAGCTCGTCCTCCTCCAGCTCCTCGCTCAGGGTCAGCTTGTCCTGGGTCAGGTCGTGCAGCGAGGGCTGCGGTAAGGGGAAGATGGCCGCCTGCGGGGCGGCGGGGCGCGGCTCAGCCTGCCGTAAAGCCTGAGCCTCCTTCAGCTTCTGGATCTTCAGCGCATACTCCGACTCCAGCTGCTGCAGGCGCTTCTTCTGAGCGATGAGCTCGGCGTAGTGCAGGTCCGAGTGATCCACGCGCCGCACCTTCACCGGCTGCACACACACACACACACACACACACGTTGTGTTTTCATGTATAAACTGTATTTTCTATCCCCTTACACTGCCCCTAAACCTACCCATCACAGGAAACATTCTGCATTTTTACATTTTCAAAAAACATCACTTAGTTTGATTTATGAGATGTTTTCCTCATGGGGACCAAAAATGGGGATTTTAGATATTGCCATCTTTGTGGGGACATTTTGTCCCCATAACGTAGGGTTTACGAGGCAGCCCGCCCACACACACACACACAGCACCAAAAACTAGGGATGGCTCGATACCACAATTTTGGCTTCGGTACAGTACCACAATCTAACACCGAAGTACTGATATTAAACCGATACACACTGGTCTGATGTTGGTGCAGGTATTGCGCGAGAATGAGCACAATTATGCAAGTTTTGAGTTTATAAAGTCAGAAATTACCAAATGTTTATTAGTAAATTAATCCTAAAAGATTATCACATCAAATCAGTCATTTGAAATCTTTCTTGTGAGAAATAATTTCAGCAAAAGTCTCTCAAAATGGGCAAATTGCTTCTGGTTTCAAAAGACATCGCACTACACTCAAGCAATCTGCTTATCCGGTTCAACATCTTTACGTTCGATTTGAGGGAAATCAAATTTGAACATGCAAGCGATTTTATAGCATTTCGCAATAACCGTTACATGGGATAGTTCATACCAACAACACACACACGGCCTGTAACTTAGAGCTCATTACACATTAAGATTCCTTAAACAGTCAAACACAGACTGATGTGCAAATGTCCGTCTTTAGTGAGTATTCACATAAACACAGGCGGTTATGTCTTAAGGCTAGCGAATGTAAATAGTGCAGTACGCATGCAAATATCATGAGATCTAAATGTCATTGGTTGAAATATTGCTGGAGATTTAGTGATATTCGATCTTATGTTATGTATGTGTGTGTGCGTTGATCAGTGTTAAAAGAAAATAAATGTCTAAATGAGATGGTTTGAATGCATGATCTCTTCAGAAGGCTTAAAGTCTGAACAGATGGATCTTGGCTAGGTTTGATGGTTCGTCATCAGTTTTATAAGCAAAGTCATTACAAATGTCACTTCTACTCTGCTCTTTATTAATTTGTTTTCATCATCTCGAGAAAGATTCATCTGCTTTATCCATTTTGTTCCTCTACGTTGTTGTCACAGTTGCTGGTTTCGCGTCAGTTTGGGTAGAAACCATGATATTGTACCGCTTGAAATCAATTATATACTGGTATTTTCCCAGTACTGGTATACAGCGCATCGCTAACACACACACTCATTCACCGGCTCAATGATTGTAGAGAACGGGCTTTACCGAGTAGATGTTGGCGGTGGAGCTGCGCTTCAGTGTGGCCTGAGCCAGATCTCTCTTCAGCTTCACCGCCTGCTGCTTCTTCAGGCTCACGCGGTGCTGAACTCTCTGAACCTGCGGACACACACCGGATGAGTGCAGGGCGGTGGAAAACACGGACACAATACAGCTTCCGGATATAAAAATTACTTTACCGTACAGTGGGTACACAAAGTATTCAGACCCCCTTACATTCTTCACTCTTTACATTGCAGCCATTTGCTAAAATCATTTGAGTGCTTTTTTTCCTCATTAATGTACACACAGCACCCCATACTGACAGAAAAACACAGAATTGTTGACATTTTTGCAGATTTATTAAAATAAGAAAAACTGAAATATCCCATGGTAGTATAGTATTCAGACCCTTTACTCAGTATTCAGTAGAAGCAGCCTTTTGATCTAATTCAGCCATGAGTCTTTCTGGGAAAGATGGAAGTTTTCCACCGCTGGATTTGGGGATCCTCTGCCATTGCTCCTGCAGATCCTCTCCAGTTCTGTCAGGTTGGATGGTAAATGTTGGTGGACAGCATTTTTCAGGTCTCTCCAGAGATACTCAATTGGGTTTAAGTCAGGGCTCTGGCTGGGCCATTCCAGAACAGTCACGAGTTGTTGTGAAGCCGCTCCTTCGTTATTTTAGCTGTGCTTTGGGTCATTGTCTTGATGGAAGGTGAACCGTTGGCCCAGTCTGAGGTCTTGAGCACTCTGGAGAAGGTTTTCGTCCAGAATATGCCTGTACTTGGCCCGTTACTCTTTCCCTCCATTGCAACCAGTCTTCCTGTCCCTAGAGCTGAAAAACACCCCCACAGCATTATGCTGCCACCACCATGCTTCACTGTTGGGACTATATTGGACAGGTGATATTTTTCTCCACATATACCGCTTAGAATTAAGGCCAAAGAGTTCTATCTTGGTCTCAGACCAGAGAATCTTATTTCTCACCATCTTGGAGTCCTTCAGGTGTTTTTCAGCAAACTTTCATGTGTCTCGCTCTGAGGAGAGGCTTCCGTCGGCCACTCAGCCATAAAGCCCCGACTGGTGGAGGACTGCAGTGATGGTTGACTTTCTCCATCTTTCTCCCATCACTGCATCTCTGGAGCTCAGCCACAGTGATCTTTGTGTTCTTCTTTACCTCTCTCACAACGGCTCTTCTCCCCGATAGCTCAGTTTAACCGGACGGCCAGCTCTAGGAAGGGTTCTGGTCGTCCCAAAAGTCTTCCATTTAAGGATTATGGAGGCCACTGTGCTCTTAGGAACCTTAAGTGCAGCAGAAATGGTTTTGTAACCGTGACCAGATCTCTGCCTTGCCACAATTCTGTCTCTGAGCTCTTCAGGCAGTTCCTTTGCCCTCCTGATTCTCATTTGCTCTGACATGCACTGTGAGCTGTAAGGTCTGATATAGACAGGTGTGTGGCTTTCCTAATCAAGTCCAATCAGTATAATCAAACACAGCTGGACTCAAATGAAGGTGTAGAACCATCTCAAGGATGATCAGAAGAAATGGACAGCACCTGAGTTAAATATATGAGTGTCACAGCAAAGGCTCTGAATACTGAGGATTATGAGATATTTCAGTTTTCTTTTTTTAATAAATCTGCAAAAAATGTCAACAATTCTGTGTTTTTCTGTCAATATGGGGCGCTGTGTGTACATTAATGAGAAAAAATGAACTTAAATCTAACAGAGTGTAAAATGTAATGGGGTCTGAATACATTCCCCACCCACTGTAGATCATGCCGTATAGTACCTGCTCCTGCAGCTTCTTCAGCAGGACTCTGTTGGCGCTCACGATCTTCTCTGACGCCAGAAGCTGCTCTTTGAGTCTCGTCACTTTGCCCTCGGCTGCTTTCAGAGACTCCTTCTTCTTCACTTCCTGCTGCTGGAGCTGCTTCAGCAGAGCCTCGTCTTTACATAGCTGCGCTCTGAGGGGAAACACACTAGTCACGTGAGCGTCTGCACACAGGACACATATAGGTGTGTGTGTGTGTGTGTGTGTGTGCTCACCTGTGCTGAGTGAACTTCTCCTGCAGATCGGCCACTCTTCCCATGATCTCCAGCTCCGAGTCTGAGCCCGCGGGAGACGGGACGCCCATGACGAACTCCAGCCGGCCCGACCTCTGCTTCTCCACACTGCAGCACATCACAGGAAAGGTTAAAGCGGCTACATCTCACTCTATAGCTCACCCGAGCGGCCACATCTCACTCTATAGCTCGTCCGAGCGGCCACATCTCACTCTATAGCTCGTCCGAGCGGCCACATCTCACTCTATAGCTCACCCGAGCGGCCACATCTCACTCTATAGCTCACCCGAGCGGCCACATCTCACTCTATAGCTCACCCGAGCGGCCACATCTCACTCTATAGCTCATCCGAGCGGCCACATCTCACTCTATAGCTCATCCGAGCGGCCACATCTCACTCTATAGCTCATCCGAGCGGCCACATCTCACTCTATAGCTCACCCGAGCGGCCACATCTCACTCTATAGCTCACCCGAGCGGCCACATCTCACTCTATAGCTCATCCGAGCGGCCACATCTCACTCTATAGCTCATCCGAGCGGCCACATCTCACTCTATAGCTCATCCGAGCGGCCACATCTCACTCTATAGCTCACCCGAGCGGCCACATCTCACTCTATAGCTCACCCGAGCGGCCACATCTCACTCTATAGCTCAACCGAGCGGCCACATCTCACTCTATAGCTCATCCGAGCGGCCACATCTCACTCTATAGCTCACCCGAGCGGCCACATCTCACTCTATAGCTCACCCGAGCGGCCACATCTCACTCTATAGCTCATCACATCTCACTCTATAGCTCACCCGAGCGGCCACATCTCACTCTATAGCTCGTCCGAGCGGCCACATCTCACTCTATAGCTCACCCGAGCGGCCACATCTCACTCTATAGCTCATCCGAGCGGCCACATCTCACTATATAGCTCATCCGAGCGGCCACATCTCACTCTATAGCTCACCCGAGCGGCCACATCTCACTCTATAGCTCATCACATCTCACTCTATAGTTCATCCGAGCGGCCACATCTCACTCTATAGCTCGTCCGAGCGGCCACATCTCACTCTATAGCTCGTCCGAGCGGCCACATCTCACTCTATAGCTCGTCCGAGCGGCCACATCTCACTCTATAGCTCACCTGAGCGGCCACATCTCACTCTATAGCTCGTCCGAGCGGCCACATCTCACTCTATAGCTCGTCCGAGCGGCCACATCTCACTCTATAGCTCATCCGAGCGGCCACATCTCACTCTATAGCTCATCCGAGCGGCCACATCTCACTCTATAGCTCATCCGAGCGGCCACATCTCACTCTATAGCTCATCCGAGCGGCCACATCTCACTCTATAGCTCATCCGAGCGGCCACATCTCACTCTATAGCTCACCCGAGCGGCCACATCTCACTCTATAGCTCGTCCGAGCGGCCACATCTCACTCTATAGCTCGTCCGAGCGGCCACATCTCACTCTATAGCTCGTCCGAGCGGCCACATCTCACTCTATAGCTCGTCCGAGCGGCCACATCTCACTCTATAGCTCGTCCGAGCGGCCACATCTCACTCTATAGCTCGTCCGAGCGGCCACATCTCACTCTATAGCTCGTCCGAGCGGCCACATCTCACTCTATAGCTCGTCCGAGCGGCCACATCTCACTCTATAGCTCGTCCGAGCGGCCACATCTCACTCTATAGCTCGTCCGAGCGGCCACATCTCACTCTATAGCTCATCCGAGCGGCCACATCTCACTCTATAGCTCGTCCGAGCGGCCACATCTCACTCTATAGCTCGTCCGAGCGGCCACATCTCACTCTATAGCTCGTCCGAGCGGCCACATCTCACTCTATAGCTCGTCCGAGCGGCCACATCTCACTCTATAGCTCGTCCGAGCGGCCACATCTCACTCTATAGCTCGTCCGAGCGGCCACATCTCACTCTATAGCTCGTCCGAGCGGCCACATCTCACTCTATAGCTCGTCCGAGCGGCCACATCTCACTCTATAGCTCATCCGAGCGGCCACATCTCACTCTATAGCTCGTCCGAGCGGCCACATCTCACTCTATAGCTCGTCCGAGCGGCCACATCTCACTCTATAGCTCATCCGAGCGGCCACATCTCACTCTATAGCTCGTCCGAGCGGCCACATCTCACTCTATAGCTCGTCCGAGCGGCCACATCTCACTCTATAGCTCATCCGAGCGGCCACATCTCACTCTATAGCTCGTCCGAGCGGCCACATCTCACTCTATAGCTCGTCCGAGCGGCCACATCTCACTCTATAGCTCGTCCGAGCGGCCACATTTCACTCTATAGCTCGTCCGAGCGGCCACAACTCACTCTATAGCTCGTCCGAGCGGCCACATCTCACTCTATAGCTCGTCCGAGCGGCCACATCTCACTCTATAGCTCATCCGAGCGGCCACATCTCACTCTATAGCTCATCCGAGCGGCCACATCTCACTCTATAGCTCGTCCGAGCGGCCACATCTCACTCTATAGCTCATCCGAGCGGCCACATCTCTCTCTATAGCTCGTCCGAGCGGCCACATCTCACTCTATAGCTCGTCCGAGCGGCCACATCTCACTCTATAGCTCATCCGAGCAGCCACATCTCACTCTATAGCTCATCCGAGCGGCCACATCTCACTCTATAGCTCATCCGAGCGGCCACATCTCACTCTATAGCTCGTCCGAGCGGCCACATCTCACTCTATAGCTCGTCCGAGCGGCCACATCTCACTCTATAGCTCGTCCGAGCGGCCACATCTCACTCTATAGCTCGTCCGAGCGGCCACATCTCACTCTATAGCTCTTCCGAGCGGCCACATCTCACTCTATAGCTCATCCGAGCGGCCACATCTCACTCTATAGCTCATCCGAGCGGCCACATCTCACTCTATAGCTCATCCGAGCGGCCACATCTCACTCTATAGCTCGTCCGAGCGGCCACATCTCACTCTATAGCTCATCCGAGCGGCCACATCTCACTCTATAGCTCGTCCGAGCGGCCACATCTCACTCTATAGCTCGTCCGAGCGGCCACATCTCACTCTATAGCTCGTCCGAACGGCCACATCTCACTCTATAGCTCGTCCGAGCGGCCACATCTCACTCTATAGCTCGTCCGAGCGGCCACATCTCACTCTATAGCTCGTCCGAGCGGCCACATCTCACTCTATAGCTCGTCCGAGCGGCCACATTTCACTCTATAGCTCGTCCGAGCGGCCACATCTCACTCTATAGCTCGTCCGAGCGGCCACATCTCACTCTATAGCTCGTCCGAGCGGCCACATCTCACTCTATAGCTCATCCGAGCGGCCACATCTCACTCTATAGCTCGTCCGAGCGGCCACATCTCACTCTATAGCTCGTCCGAGCGGCCACATCTCACTCTATAGCTCGTCCGAGCGGCCACATCTCACTCTATAGCTCGTCCGAGCGGCCACATCTCACTCTATAGCTCACCCGAGCGGCCACATCTCACTCTATAGCTCATCCGAGCAGCCACATCTCACTCTATAGCTCATCCGAGCGGCCACATCTCACTCTATAGCTCATCCGAGCGGCCACATCTCACTCTATAGCTCGTCCGAGTGGCCACATCTCACTCTATAGCTCGTCCGAGCGGCCACATCTCACTCTATAGCTCGTCCGAGCGGCCACATCTCACTCTATAGCTCGTCCGAGCGGCCACATCTCACTCTATAGCTCGTCCGAGTGGCCACATCTCACTCTATAGCTCGTCCGAGTGGCCAGATCTCACTCTATAGCTCGTCCGAGTGGCCACATCTCACTCTATAGCTCGTCCGAGTGGCCAGATCTCACTCTATAGCTCATCCGAGCGGCCACATCTCACTCTATAGCTCGTCCGAGTGGCCACATCTCACTCTATAGCTCGTCCGAGCGGCCACATCTCACTCTATAGCTCGTCCGAGCGGCCACATCTCACTCTATAGCTCGTCCGAGTGGCCACATCTCACTCTATAGCTCGTCCGAGCGGCCACATCTCACTCTATAGCTCGTCCGAGTGGCCAGATCTCACTCTATAGCTCGTCCGAGTGGCCAGATCTCACTCTATATGGCATTAAGGAACCGCACCTGGCCATGTCGTCCCGCAGCAGCCGATACTCCATCTTTTTCCCATCAGGGCCGGCTTCCGCGCTCTTCACCGGGTTGTTCTCCTTCTCCGACACAGAATGCTTCGGCTTGGCGGCCTGAAAGCAAAAGCAAGAGGTTAAATCACGGTTTCATCATCGGACAAGCATAAAAATTAGGGAAGTCCGGATCTGATCCACATCATCGGTGTCGCGCAGATCCTGGCCCAGAACAGCTGATCAGAGAGGAAAAAAATATGATCTGATACTGATCCAACACAAGCCATGGGAAAATTTTGCTTAAACCATCACCTAAATGCTTTAATATTAGCATTTCCCTGGCCACCCGTCCCGTGAAGTACGGAATCGTCGCGTATACACGAAATGACGCGTCCCGCATCAAACCAATATAGGGCTAAATATATAAAAAAGGTATCAGTGTCTGTGTAGTAACTCATGATGAACCTCAGGCGAACTGCATACTTTACAGAAGCAGATCAGTGTCTCAAATGAACACAAATTAAATAAATGGGTGTCCATTATTTTGGCTTCTTACTTTCCATTTATTTTATTTTATTATTAGTATTAGTTCAAGAATAAAATAAAAATAACGGATTGATATCGGAATTAACAAATAGCCAAAGCTGCAGCATCGGAAGTGAAAAGTCCATCTATGAACATACAATGTTCATATAATTTGTTAGATCTGCTCATTCTGACAGGTCAATAATAATCCCCAAAACATTACTTTTGCATTTGGATGGCTATACTGCCCTACAAAAAGGCAGTAATTGCATTTTTGGTCAAAAATGAGTTATCATTTTCATGACATTCAAGGCATCCTTTGTTACGTGACAATGTCGTTTTGGAGAAAAATGGTAGTTTGTACAGTAACTGCAAAAAGCCCTAGTAAAACAAAGCATGAGTACAGTAACATCCAGTACTGTATTCTTGTTATGTTCTACCTAACAAAAAATAACCGTGTTGCTGCCAGTGTTGGGAGTAACGCATTACAAAAGTAATACATTACAGTAACTTATTACTTTTTGATGTAACGCAGTAGTGTAAGGCATTACTAATGAATGTTCTGTAATATTTTACTCTGTACATTTCCAGTAAGCAGACGTGTGTGTGTGTTCCAGTAAGCAGACGTGTGTCTGTTCCAGTAAGCAGACGTGTGTGTGTTCCAGTAAGCAGACGTGTGTGTGTTCCAGTAAGCAGACGTGTGTGTGTGTTCCCGCACCTCTACGGTCCTCCGCGCCTCTTTAATCATGGACTCCAGGCCTCCGAACACCGCCTGTGCCGGGCCGCAGCTCTCGCCCTCGGACTCGCTGTCGTCCGACCCGTTCAGACGCACCACCACAGACTTGTGTCGAGGCAGCTGTAACACACACACACACACAGGTAAAGGTCAGCCCTGATCACACTCCTGTGTTCCCCATGGCCCGCGGCACTCACCACAAACGGGGCTTTGGGAGCGGGGTGGCCCCGTATGAACTTGAGCACCCGCGGGTGGGAGACGACCGTATTGAGGCTGACGGCCGAGAGGTTACTCCTGGGCTGAGCCGCGGCTCTGGGTGCAGGAGAGGGCGGCCCGCTGCTCCCGGACGCGTCCTGCACACACACACACACAGGGTGAGGGGTAAAAAAGGTCAGAACATTGTGTGAACAGAAAACATTTTCCGGGGTCAGGACACTTCATTTTTTTTCAATATATTTACTTATCATGCTCCTTTTCTACACTCTTAAGTATATTTGCACTGATTCTAACAGGTAAGGTAAAGACGTTTTTTTAATGTCTTATAACTTGCAACTGTGAGAAAAGTCACAATTAATCTCGTTTTTCTTGGACGCATTTTTATTTATTTATTTTTATTACCTTGTATTGCCTGAACGGACCCCCCTCCCCAAAACACTATCTCGTGGGATCTACGCATATCTCGTAGGTGGCCTATTTTGATCTGAGAAAGCTGAGCTCTCAGCTAAAGGTGAGGCGTTTGCACCTGACCCTTACCTCCGGCTTCACGGCCCGTTTGTTGGCCAGGGACTTGAGCAGCTCCTCTCTCAGCAGCATCTCCTCTTCCTCCTCCTCATCAGCGAATGGAGGCTTGGGCGGAGGCTCGGCTTCATCAGGGGGCGGCAGCGGAGGCAGAGGTGGAGGCGGAGCCAGCCGCAGGAACTCCATCTGCTGCAGATAGTGCTGTGCCACGCCCTGAAGGACACACACACACACACACACACACTTGAGGAGAGCCCATGACTGTGCCAGCGTCCGCACCCGAGCATGCTGTCCTTCTGGCCATTATAAGCCGCTTGTGTGCAGTGATGACCGATTATCGGTTTGCTCATATTTAAGCATTTTCCCATAATCGGGTATCGGTTTTGTAACATCAGATTCACTGAAAAATGGCGCCATCTTGTGGACGTTTTGATAATCGCGTACAAGCCGCCATTAAAGGACTGAGGGGAGATGAGTCAACAACGGTGTTCTAAGGTAAAATAACCTACATCCCTTCATTAATATACTGCAAAAATTACAGTGTTTAAAAAGCTCAGTTCACTGCTGTTGCTATAATTGTAAAAAACTGAAATAACACAAATCAATATTGGTTCTATATATGGGTTATCGGCACAATCACACAAATAATCCCTATGGGTCGATCACTAGTGTGTGTGAGTGCTGAACGTACCTGTCTGTGAGGTGTGGACTCCAGAGGAAACACCGGCAGCGCGTCATGTGAGGGGGACGAGGCTGCACACACACACACACACACACACACACACGTACGTTAGAGTCGGCCTGGAGCACTGAGCACACACACCTGTAGCAGCGGCGGAACGCACCTGGAGAGCTGGGCTCGCTGTCCGTGTCCATGGCCACCTCGTCGTAGTTGTCGTACTGGTAGAGATTCCCTGAGGTGTCCAGACTCTGCTTGGCCAGCTTCCTCTGCTCTCCATCTGAGGACTGAAGAGAACACAGGCACATGAGCCGGGTCTGAGCTGGTCTGAGGGGGACTGAGCGGGTCTGAGTCGAGTCTGAGGGGGACTGAGCGGGTCTGAGGGGGACTGAGGGGGACTGAGCGGGTCTGAGTCGGGTCTGAGGGGGTCTAAGTCGGGTCTGAGTCGGGTCTGAGTCGGGTCTGAGGGGGACTGAGTCGAGTCTGAGGGGGTCTGAGCGGGTCTGAGTCGGGTCTGAGCGGGTCTGAGTCGAGTCTGAGGGGGACTGAGTCGGGTCTGAGTCGGGTCTGAGTTGGGTCTGAGCGGGTCTGAGTTGGGTCTGAGTCGGGTCTGAGTCGGGTCTGAGTTGGGTCTGAGCGGGTCTGAGTCGAGTCTGAGGGGGTCTGCGTCGGGTCTGAGGCGGGTCTGAGGGGGACTGAGTCGAGTCTGAGGGGGTCTGAGGGGGTCTGAGCGGGTCTGAGTCGGGTCTGAGTTGGGTCTGAGCCGAGTCTGAGGGGGACTGAGTCGAGTCTGAGGGGGACTGAGTCGGGTCTGAGTCGAGTCTGAGGGGGACTGAGTCGGGTCTGAGTCGAGTCTGAGGGGGTCTGAGTCGAGTCAGAGGGGGACTGAGTCGAGTCTGAGGGGGACTGAGTCGGGTCTGAGTCGGGTCTGAGCGGGTCTGAGTCGAGTCTGAGGGGGACTGAGTCGAGTCTGAGGGGGACTGAGTCGGGTCTGAGTCGGGTCTGAGCGGGTCTGAGTCGAGTCTGAGGGGGTCTGAATCGAGTCTGGGGGGGACTGAATCGAGTCTGAGGGGGACTGAGTCGAGTCTGAGGGGGACTGAGTCGAGTCTGAGGGGGACTGAGTCGAGTCTGAGCGGGTCTGAGTCGAGTCTGAGGGGGACTGAGTCGGGTCTGAGGGGGACTGAGTCGGGTCTGAGTCGAGTCTGAGGGGGACTGAGTCGAGTCTGAGGGGGACTGAGTCGAGTCTGAGGGGGACTGAGTCGAGTCTGAGGGGGACTGAGTCGGGTCTGAGGGGGACTGAGTCGGGTCTGAGTCGAGTCTGAGGGGGTCTGAGTCGGGTCTCGAGTCGAGTCTGAGGGGGTCTGAGGCGGGTCTAAGGGGGTCTGAGGCGGGTCTAAGGGGGTCTGAGGCGGGTCTAAGGGGGTCTGAGTCGAGTCTGAGTCGGGTCTGAGTCGAGTCTGAGGCGGGTCTGAGTCGGGTCTGAGGGGGTCTGAGTCGAGTCTGAGTCGAGTATGAGGCGAGTCTGAGGGGGTCTGAGTCGAGTCTGAGGCGGGTCTGAGTCGAGTCTGAGGCGGGTCTGAGGCGGGTCTGAGGGGGTCTGAGGCGGGTCTAAGGGGGTCTGAGGCGGGTCTAAGGGGGTCTGAGGCGGGTCTAAGGGGGTCTGAGGCGAGTCTGAGTCGGGTCTGAGTCGAGTCTGAGGCGGGTCTGAGTCGGGTCTGAGGGGGTCTGAGTCGAGTCTGAGTCGAGTATGAGGGGGTCTGAGTCGAATCTGAGGCGGGTCTGAGGCGAGTCTGAGGGGGTCTGAGTCGAGTCTGAGGCGGGTCTGAGGCGGGTCTGAGGGGGTCTGAGGGAGGTCTGAGGCGGGTCTGAGGCGGGTCTGAGGGGGGTCTGAGGGGGGTCTGAGGGGGGTCTGAGGCGGGTCTAAGGGGGACTGAGCGGGTCTGAGGGGGACTGAGCGGGTCTGAGGGGGACTGAGCGGGTCTGAGTCGAGTCTGATGGGGTCTGAGTCGGGTCTGAGTCGGGCCTGAGGCGAGTCTGAGGCGGGTCTGAGGCGGGTCTGAGGCGGGTCTGAGGCGAGTCTGAGGCGGGTCTGAGGGGGGTCTGAGTCGGGTCTGAGGTGGGTCTGAGGGGGGTCTGAGTCGAGTCTGAGGCGGGTCTGAGGCGGGTCTAAGGGGGACTGAGGGGGACTGAGCGGGTCTGAGTCGAGTCTGAGTCGAGTCTGAGTCGGGTCTGAGTCGGGTCTGAGGGGGTCTGAGTCGGGCCTGAGGCGGATCTGAGGCGCACATGAGCCGTGTGACCGGGCGTGGTGTGTGTAGTGGACGGTTGACCTCTGACCTTGCTGCGCGAGCGGTGTTTGGAGCCCACCAGCTTCATGAAGCGGTTGTATTGCTCGTCCTGATTGGACAGGTCTCTGATCTTGCGGATCTCATCCTCCCTCTTCCTCCGCTCCTCCTCTTCCTCCTGCTTGCGTCTCTGCTCCTCCTGCTGCTGCAGCTTCCAGGTGCGCAGCTGCTGCTTCCTCCACGCCTGCTTGGCTGAAACACACACACACACACACAAAGCATCAGACAGACGTGATGTTCAGTGTGAGCGGGTCTTATTTAGGTGTGCGGGTCTCTTGGCTGACACACACACTCTCTCTCTTACTCAGGTGTGCGGGTCTCTTGGCTGACTCTCTCACACACACACACACACACACACACACACTCTCTCTCTCTTACTCAGGTGTGCGGGTCTCTTGGCTGACTCTCTCTCTCACACACACACACACACACACACACACACACACACACACACACACACACACTCTCTCTTACTCAGGTGTGGCGGTCTCTTGGCTCTGCTGCGGTCCGGTGTGGCTTTAGCAGCTCTCAGGGCCTCCTGCGGTCGGCTCAGGGTTAGGCCGGCTCTGCTCTCGACCCGGTCTGGAGCAGGTTTGCTGATCTTGTCTTTGCTCTCCTTCAGCACCTGCTGCTCCTTCTGCTGCCACTTCCTGCTGGCCGATTGCAGAGCCAGGAGACGCAGCTGCAGCTCCGACAGGTCGTCCTCGTCCTCCCTCTGCAATAACACACACACATTTAGCTACACGTCTCAACACACACCCTCTCCAACAAACACACACTCAGCTACACAGCTCAACACACACCCTTCCTCCAGGTCCTGTCCCTCCGTTCACACTGAGATGCTAAAGTGGACATTAGTGGACTGTGAAACGATGAGCCAGCTCAGTGTGGTGTATAACCTCATGAGTGACCCCGGACCACGGCCAGTCGTTACGCTCACTGTTTGGCCCCTTCCAGTGAAGTGTGGTTTGACAGGATAATAATGACAGCAGTTGTTCAGCTAGGCCTCGGTGGGCCGAGATAACCGGCCCCAAAGTCACACCTTTGACTGATTGTGGTTGGAAAGGCCCGTCAAGTCCTCTAAACAATCCAAGTCTAATTTGATTTCTCCAGGGCGTTCCTGAGAAATGTGTGTGTGTGTGTGTGTGTGTGTGTGTGTATAAATGTGTACTTGTTTATATTACATTGACCAAATGTCCCCACAATGTAATATAAACCTGAGATCAGCCGCCAGCGGTCCCCACAATGGAAATGGATTTATAATCATACTAAATTATGTTTTTTTTTTAAATGTAAAACTGCAGAATGTTTCCTGTGATGGGCAGGTTTAGGGGCAGTGTGTGTGTGTGTGTGTGTGTGTGTGTGTGTGATGGGCAGGTTTAGGGGCAGTGTGTGTGTGATGGGCAGGTTTAGGGGCAGTGTGTGTGTGATGGGTAGGTTTAGGGGCAGTGTGTGTGTGATGGGTAGGTTTAGGGGCTGTGTGTGTGTGTGATGGGTAGGTTTAGGGGCTGTGTGTGTGTGATGGGCAGGTTTAAGTGGAGGGGCAGTGTGTGTGTGTGTGTGTGTGTGTGTGTGTGTGTGTGTGTGTGTGTGTGTGTGTGTGTGTGTGTGTGTGTGTACCTTGGCTGGGCCGACCGGCGTCTCGTCACTCACTGCTGAGATGTTGAGGTCAGACTCATCACACTCCTCCTCCTCCTCCACCTTCACCACACCTGAGGAAACAGCACAGTAATCATGAGTGTGTGTCTGCGCTGGAGCGAGTGTGTGTGGGACTGAGGAGCGGACACTAGGGCTGAAGCGAGTGCGAGTCCTCCAGTAACTCATCTGCCTCGACGCTTCGTTTAGCCACACACAGATGCTGCAGAAAGACATTGATTGTGTACCAGAGTCCTGCAACAGGTCGGGTACCCGCATAAAAGTGGCTAAAACGGGAGGATTGTGACATTTATCAAATTCACGGGCGGGGATGCGGGCGGATAATTAACTCTGTGCGGGCGGGTAGTTGCGCGGACGGCCGGATGAAAAATATGTGCAATATTTCTGTGGCAAAGTGAACGAGAGAGAGAGAAAGAGAGAGAGAGAGAGAGAGAGAGAGAGAGAGAGAGAGAGAGAGAGAGAGAGAGAGAGAGAGAGAGAGAGAGAGAGAGAGAGAGAGAGAGAGAGAGATTGTGAATGAGCGTCACCTGCGAGCCACACCGGTCTCGAGTCCTGAGGGAGCTCGGCGGCATATAAGGACGAGAGATCTCCAGACCTGGATTTGACGTTGAGTTGTGTTTACGTTTTATTATGTGTGTGCGCGGCAGATGTCCGTGAGGGGCTGCCCACTTTCGTTTTGTTTGGTTAAAGTCTTTTAAATGTTCGCCGGTTCCCGACCCCTTCTTCCTCCATCAAACATATTGTAGGCTATTACAATTTCTATGTCCAAATTACCATTACACACACACGCAACAACGATATACCATTAGACCATCACGTCCCCACCACTGCGACATTGAAACTTTTGTTGATGCCTCTCGTAGCGCAGAAGGAGCGAGCGTTGCAGGAGAAGCAATGGATGAAGTGAAAGTAAAGCTGGTGAGTGGAGTAACTATATGAAACGGTTGACAACGAGTCTTTAAAGGCACTTTCGTTTCATTAGCCTGTTCATGACGCTGGTGATGTTGAGAGAGGTGCAGGATAAAAAATAAAGCATTTTAATTTGAATGTTTTACCGTGTGTGATTTATCGCGAGCACGGGTCGGGTAACGGGCCAAATATTAACGGGTCTGGGCGGGTACGGATTTAATTTTGATATTTTCACGAGTCACGGGTCGGATCTGGTGCTAAACCTTGCGGGTACGGGCGGGGGCGGGTCTCCAAAAATGGACCCGTGCAGGACTCTGGTGTGTAAGGACTCTCGGAGTAGGCCTGGCTGTGGACTGCGGTCAGATCGGTAAACATCCCACAAATTATTTTCAGTAAAGACAACTTTAGCACATCCGCTGTGATTGTTCCGTTTAATCAGAGAAGACTGCATTTGGCCAATCGGTGCTGTCCAGAGGAGGTCACCTGCTCATATTAGAGACATCCGGGAGCATTTTTAAAACGGGACTTAAATTATGGTTTAAAAAAAATTAGTTGTGTGATCATAATTTTTTTAAATGTCATTAACCTCTATGTGTATCAATATTTCTGATATTATGATCGCTCATCTTCAGGACACAGATGAAGATATTTTAGTGTAAAGCTGAGAAAGGCTTCAGATAGGCCTCCATTGGCATTCAGTCCATTCCCACTCACAAGACCCATAAAGGCCCTAAACACATCGACACACAGCCCATCTCACTACAGCGGCTGGACAATCACTTTACAATGCGGCGAGAATAGTTATCGTGCGAAAAAAATCTAAATAACGACTTTATCCGGCGAGTTCTTGTCTTCCGTGTCGGTCTCGCTCCTCCTCTTCTGGTCATGAACGGCGGATCGTCATATTCTCGCGCATGCGTCGAGTTCACGGCAATAACTCGGCAGATAAAGTCGTTATTTATATTTTGTGCACGATAACTATTCTCGTGTCATTGTAAAGTGATTGTGCAGCCGCTGTAGTGAGATGGGCTGTGTGTCGATGTGTTTAGGGCCTTTATGGGTCTTGTGAGTGGGAATGGACTGAAGGCCAATGGAGGCCTATCTGAAGCCTTTCTCAGCTTTACACTAAAATATCTTCATCTGTGTTCTGAAGATGAACGGAGGTCTGACGGGTGTCCGACGAAATAACCACAGTAATGACCTCTACCTCCAGCCGCAGGGCCGTCCCTGTCGCCGCTGTCCCCCTCCGGAGTCTCCGCGGGCCGGCCGGTGTTGAGCGCGTCTCTCTCCGCCGGCGTCAGCAGCTTCTGCCTCAGAGGCTTGATGTTGAAGGCCTGGAACGCCTTCTTCTCCTCCTGTAGGGCCCCAGCGGCGGCGGCGGCGGCGGGCTCCGGGGCCACCGGTGGCTCCTCGTCCTCCTTCAGGGCCATCCGCTCCTCCTTCCGGATGACCTCCAGCTCCAGCTGGATCTGCTTGTACTTCAGGAGCAGGACCTCGAAGCTCTCGTCCATGGCCTCCGCTTTCGGCACGCTGTTGATCGGCCTCCGCGTCTGACACCTAACGGCCATTTTCTCTGAGCGTCCGCGGTTAAGAAGCACTCAGAACGACCGCTTTAAACACACAGGTGCGAAAAATATCACAGAAAACCACAACACGACAAATGGGAACCTGAAACACCCGGAGGATCATCTTAAAGGGCTAGTTCACCCAAAAATGAAACTTCTGTCAAACTCCTCACCCTAATGTCGTAAACATCCAAAATACATTTGGGTCCAAAAATAACAAAAACTACGACTTTATTCAGCATTGGCTTCTCTTCCGCGTTTGTGTTCAATCCTCAAATAAAGATTCAAACGGTTATGAGTCAGCGAATCGACTCATGATTCGGATCGCGTGTCAAACTGCTGAAATCACGAGACACTGGCGATCCGAATCATTGATCGATTCACTGACTCATAACCGTTTGAATCTTTATAAATATATTTTACTAAATCAATCTTAATCTTTACTAGATATAAAATATCTTAAACTGTGTGTGAAGATGAGCGGAGGTCTTACGGGTGTGGAGCGACATTAGGGGGAGGAGTTAATGACAGACATTTCATTTGTGGCTGAATTAACCCTTTAAAGGCACAGTATGTAACCCTCCGTCTCTTACTCGACACAGAGGCGTGTCTTGACTCGAGTGGGCGGAGCTTTTATTCTGCCGCTCGTGTGCGTGTGTGTAACAGCGCTGTTTTATCATATCACACATGTGTTAAAGTGATGTTAGGGATTTCTCTAGATAACTCTTGGAAACATTTGGGATAAAGTCAACACTATAACACAGCGTTAGTAGCTTTTGGGTATTTAAATCCTATAATCTTACACACTGTGCCTTTAATTAACCAGGAAAACGAATGGAATGTTGGACACTTCACGCCCTCGACTGACGCACCTAAAAACATAGCCAAAAGGGGAGGGGCTTAAAACTAGATTTTATATCTATCTATAAAGTGTTGTGTCTATTGAGCATGAGCTTATAAATATACAATCGCTCACATTAACAGTGCACAGAAGTTAACCAATCATAAAAGGCCGCATTTACATACCGAAGTCTTAAATACAGTAGCAGACTGCCTGAACTGAAAGCAGAAGTGTAAACAACGACTGTAAATACAGCAGTCAAGCGTTTTCATCTTCATATCATGACAGCACACTATTATGATAACACGGACTAGCGATAGAGTATATTTCACGCCACGGTATACCGCGGTATCCCCCTCGGTATCGCTATAGTGTTGTTATGGTACTTCAGCTGGTGTGTTGCGGCTGATTAAAGGATACGTTTCCTGCCGGGCGAGTCGTTTCTACAGCCGTGGTTCTCCGCGAACCGCTCCGGCCAGTCTCGCGGCCAGTCTGGAGGGCGTTGCGCACGGTACCTGAAGCGGCCCAGCGCGCCGTGACTGCGCTCCCAGAAGCCGGACCGCGGCGCCGCGTCGAAGGCCTGCCGGAGGCCGGGAGGGAAGGGCGGGTGGACGACTCTCAGCGGCACCGGGACGTTGTTGTTGAGCCCCGGTCCCGGTAAACGCGCTCTCTTGTTCATCGCGGGCCGGTTGGGCCGCGCGCGTCGCGGGGGCCGCGCGTTCTGCCTCAGCGGCTCGTCGTCGAAGATCTCCCCGTCCTCCAGCTCGCCCTCTTCTTTAGGAGACGCGCCGCTCGCGTTCACCTCCATCGCTGATCCGTTCGGAGACTTACACGCGTTCACTTATGGTTCATGCTGATAACTATCTCTCAATTCTTCGCCTCGCGTCGCGGAAGCGTCAAACGCTCGAGTAAGCAGCTTTCAGCGGAACATCTCACTCATCTGCTGCTCCACTTCCGAGTCTCGCGAGATCTCACGCACTTCCCGCGGATCTGTGACGCGTTTAGCTCTCGTGTGAGGAAACTTTACTAGATTTATCTTTTATTTATTTTTCTCCGTGTTTAGGAAAATGTTTTATTTTGGTTTTACATAATACTGCAGCAGAATTAGATTTGGCTGTACAGTCGTTCTGGAGTAAACAGTGATGTTATCAGCTTATTTTAATTTATCATAGAGAGACAATGTTGGCAGATCAGTATTATAGTTTATAGAATTAAATAAGACCTAAAAAACTCATTTTATTTGTATATTTAGTTGAATTAGATCATAATGTTAGTGTCCCCAACTGAGCAAAGGAACCGAAACTCCATCAGGGCATGACGGAGGAAAATAATCCTTACACAGAAAAAGAAAGGAAAGGATGACATTTTTTAGTGCTAAATTAATATGCATACATTTAAATACAGTAAAAACTTTGTTTTTTTCATTCATGAAAAAGAGATCCAAATTTATATCGAATACTAAAATTTAAAAAATGAAAGCTAGCTGAAATTATTATCATGATGTGCAGTTCTCCTGGCGGCCGCGAGCGGTGCTGTGGCGCTGCTCGGCACAGTGTCGTCACTTCCGCTACTCCTGTTGACAGACAGCAGAGCGCTTCCGGTCGTGTCCTGCGCGTTGTGTTTTCATGAGATATTTGATGATATCATATGAACGCGTTTATGAATGATATTTACTGAGGCTTGCAGAGCGCGCGCCGTGCGCCGCCGGGGAGATGCTTGACGCGTGAGACTCATAACCAGAGGAAGATGATGAAGAGGAGGAGCAGAGCGGGTGCACGAGCGGAGCCGGAGGCGCGCGACGCGGGTGAGAGAGAGCGGGCATTGATCCGCTGGCCGCAGTTAAAGATCATGAGCAGAGATTATTAACTTATTAATGAATAAATCAGTATTTCAGGTCATGTCGGGTGTTCTTTAGGACATCTCTCCACTAATGCAGTAAAACTACACACGCTGGAACACTAACAAACCCTTTATATTCAACTGATATTATTACAGGTGTAATAAAACTGACAAATAAAGTTGATACACATGATCAACGATCATAAGGTTTAATCAAACACATAAAACATGAACAGAGTAAGAGTTTTTTTCTCTTATGCGTGCGTGTTTGTTTTGTTTCATAAATCTTCGCATGGCTTCATTTAAATTAAAGGAGCTGTATGTAATAAATGTATTTCATTAAATCATAAAATGGCCCTGATATGTCACTAGACATTAAGTCATGTTAATTTCATATACTTATATCACTATAGCAGGATATTGTCATTGTAAAGTTGTGGTTGCAGCCCTCAGCTGTTGTTGATGATGTCATGTTGTGTTTTGACCTGAAGCTCCGCCCTCCACCGATCGACCAATCAGGGATGGAGGTGAACTTTTTTGTCCATCAGCCACTTCTTGTTTTTAACCGATAATGTGTAACTGCACGTGAAAATTAATACCACAAGCTCTACAATACTTCAGCAGTTTATATAATCTCAAGGCTCAATGAAATGCTGACATGTTCTCTTTCACACACACACACACACACACACACACACACACACACACACACACACACACACACACACACACACACACACACACACACACACACACACACACCATGAACTGATAGACATGTCATTAAATGAGTTGGGCTCAGTGCTCTTTTTCATCTGGATGTGGCATTTGGATGATTCGTGGTCTTTTATGGCTTCCAGATTAAGGGTTTTAGATTGAAACATTGAAACTCTTAGTTCTGGCATCTTCTGAAGCGCGTTGAGGACACACCGAGCAGAACATTGCCAGGAGCCGAAAAAGAGGAAAACAGACCGAAACACCAAAATAAATGATGCCAATGATTCGTCCCATTGCATTTATGGCTAATGCTATGACTGTGTACAGTTGCACAAATTAATATTAAAGTTTCAAATAATAAATCAATTACAAATTATGCAAATAATTATTTAGCACATTGCAACAACGCACAGTATAAAATACAATTCAAACTAAAATGTTTAACTTGACCTCACTCGTGTTCATTAGATAATAATGTACTGGCCTGCAGAAACTGAATAAAGTAATCAAATGTAAAATAACGGCATATTTAACAGTTTAAATTAAAGATTAATCCTTAATAAACTTACAAAAGCTATTCAGTCAATTTATTGACATTAATCAGACGGCAGTAACGGCTACTGCCCCTTTAAGACCTGATGGGTATGTGTCGTCTTTCTCGCCTGTATAACGTTCACTGAAGGCATATTCAGACGAGGCCTGCACGATATTGGAAAAAAATTACATTGCGATATTTTTTCCCCCAACGATATATATTGCGATATTGAGAGCCATCAATCCAGGCTAAAGTCAATAATTACCATTCCGTGATATTAATAATTTCACTAATAAGCAAGCTTCATTACACGCGACAAAAAGAAATGTTGGAAAGTGTGTGCAAACAGGAAACTAAACCTCCAGTAGGGGGCAGCAGGTGACCGTCTTAATGAGTGAGTCACTGAGTCGTTCATTCAAACGATTCATTCGAACGCTGAATCGTTCACACTTGTTGCTGTGAGACGTGTGACGGGTCTGCTGTGAACGATTCACTGCTGAAATAGAACAACAACACTAAAGATGTCGATGTTAAAACAGAATATCGTTCAGCAGTGGTGGAGGAAGTAATGAATCTCAGTACTTCAGTAAAAGTACAAATAACCAGAGCCATATTTACTTTAGTAAATGTAGAAGTACTACAACGACAATCCTACTTAAGTAAAAGTAAAAAAGTACTTGATTTTAAATGTACTTAAGTAACGTAAAGTATTTGTACTTCATTACATTCCACCACTGTCGTTCAGCCCTTATTCAGGCTATGTCTGCTGGATACTCCTCAGGATGGACATGATGACAGACTTCTGGAGTGTGTTTGTCCGTTTAAGCTCAAGACTAAAGATAACTCCATATGTGTGCGCTGAGAGACGAGTGTGTGCTTTCAGACGAGTGCACAGATCTTCTCTTTCGCATAACTCAGGTGATGATGGAGAAATGACGGCTCATATTCGGACATACGGCAGCTCTCTCCTGGCCGGCGGGTGCAGCGAGATTACGCCACACCTCTGCATCACCGCATCTGGCTGGTGGCGGTGCTAATCTCCAATCCTGCGACCATCAGGAAGTCAGTAGTGTTTGGGCATCGGGGTGCCAGATCAGCTCTAGTTTCCACAGCTGCAGATCTACAAACGCTCCTGCTGACCCCGTAGACTGTAAAAACACACGGCCGTAGAGTCCGTGACGTCACCCGTAGGCTTCTGAAGAGCCGCTCTGAAGTGCAAAGACGAGCCGTCACCATCTTAGGAGCGAGTCACTCCCGGATAACAGAAAATGGCCAAAGAGGTGGGATGTGGGCGGAGCTGAGTGGACGTGGGAGGGGCTGAGTGGATGTGGGCGGGGCTTAGGGGATGTGGGAGGAGCTGAGTGGATGTGGGCGGAGCTTATGGATGTGGGATGGGCTGAGTGGATGTGGGTGGAGCTTAGGGAATGTGGGGGGCTGAGTGGATGTGGGAGGGGCTGAGTGGATGTGGGCGGGGCTTAGGTTATGCAATGACTATAGATAGGGGATAAATGGCTATCCACCTGTCATTCAAAGTGGTAATTATGCAGAACTTTAAGGCTTTATATAATGTGAACGAATGAGTTATAAACACATTCACCCCCTCACAGTCGTCAAGGGCAAAATTGACCGTATAGACCAAAACCACAATTTGTCCCAGACTGTAAACATGTGTTTTTCTGCTGTTAAGTTGGGTATTTTAACATGAGCTCAGTGACATTCTGCTCCTTCTGGAGCCGCTCTAGTGGCCAGTGGAGGAACTGCAGTTTAACTCACTTCAGTATCGGCTTCAGATCGCGGGTGGAGCCGCTTGGCTGATCCTGCAATCTGGCAACCTCGAGTCAGGGGGAGGGGGAGGGGGAGACACCGCTCTACAGTCCTTTAATTCATAATTAATTTATCTTCATGTATTTTCTGGGTCTGATGATGTGTTGACCTCTGACCTCTGCCCTCCCTCAGGCCGGATGGGCTTCTGCCGCCTGTGCCGGTCTGATGATGCGCTGACCTCTGACCTCTGCCCTCCCTCAGGCCGGATGGGCTTCTGCCGCCTGTGCCATGGGAAGTTCTCTGCGCGGCGTCTGCGGCAGGCGTTCGATCAGCTGGGCCAGAGACCCCAGTGTGGTGTGTACCCGCTCTTCTGCTCAGACTTCCAGCAGCTGCTGGGCGTGCCCATGGCCAGAGACCCCGCCCTCTCCCAGTTCATCTGCAACGGCTGCCACGCCCAGTTCTACAAGTGCCACAGCATCCTGCTGGACTTCAGGAGCAGGGTCAACCTCACGCCCCTCTCCACACACAGGTGAGAGCATTAGGGCTGACCTCTGACCTCTCCACACACAGGTGAGAGCATTAGGGCTGACCTCTGACCTCTCCACACACAGGTGATATAGGATCCCATTCATTATGCTAAGCTAGCAGCGACCCTGCCAAACTAAAACAATGCATGCCGTGTGACTAACAGATGGTGTGTCTCTTTCAGGAGCAGCACTGAACGCTCGTCCTCACAGGAAGACATGGCTTTATTCCGTAAGTGTTCACAGACGTGTGTGTGTGTGTGTGTGTGTGTGTGTGTGTGTGTGTTAGTGAGTGTGTGTGTGTGTGTGTGTGTGTGTGTTAGTGAGTGTGTGTGTGTGAGTGTGTGTCTCACTGCTCTCTCTCCTGTGGGTCAGGCTCTCTCATCACCTCAGACAGAAGCTGTCTGCACCGGCTGGTGTGTGTGTGTGTGTGTGTGTGTGTGTGTGTGTGTGTGTGTGAGTGAGTGTCTCACTGCTCTCTCTCCTGTGGGTCAGGCTCTCTCATCACCTCAGACAGAAGCTGTCTGCACCGGCTGGTGTGTGTGTGTGTGTGTGTGTGTGTGAGTGAGTGTCTCACTGCTCTCTCTCCTGTGGGTCAGGCTCTCTCATCACCTCAGACAGAAGCTGTCTGCACCGGCTGGTGTGTGTGTGTGTGTGTGTGTGTGAGTGAGTGTCTCACTGCTCTCTCTCCTGTGGGTCAGGCTCTCTCATCACCTCAGACAGAAGCTGTCTGCACCGGCTGGTGTGTGTGTGTGTGTGTGTGTGTGTGAGTGAGTGTCTCACTGCTCTCTCTCCTGTGGGTCAGGCTCTCTCATCACCTCAGACAGAAGCTGTCTGCACCGGCTGGTGTGTGTGTGTGTGTGTGTGTGTGAGTGAGTGTCTCACTGCTCTCTCTCCTGTGGGTCAGGCTCTCTCATCACCTCAGACAGAAGCTGTCTGCACCGGCTGGTGTGTGTGTGTGTGTGTGTGTGTGTGAGTGAGTGTCTCACTGCTCTCTCTCCTGTGGGTCAGGCTCTCTCATCACCTCAGACAGAAGCTGTCTGCACCGGCTGGTGTGTGTGTGTGTGTGTGTGTGTGAGTGAGTGTCTCACTGCTCTCTCTCCTGTGGGTCAGGCTCTCTCATCACCTCAGACAGAAGCTGTCTGCACCGGCTGGTGTCGTGGGCTCATGGCCATGCGGGCGGATGCGGCTCCTGTCCGGACCTGCAGCAGGTTCTGGAGGGCCAGTGTGGAGGCGAGCTGAAGCTGGTGTGGGCCTGTGTGGACGGCCACCGCTACGAGATGGACACACACACACACACCGCAACACACACTGAGCCTCCAGCAGACCATGAGCAGAGGACCAACAGCTCAGGGGAAGCCCAGACACCAGGTGAGACACACACACACACACACACACACACACACACACACACACACACACACACACACACACACACACACACACACACACACACACACTCACAAACACTACAAACACTACTTTACAAAGAAAAGTTACAAAGCTGCTGTCACTTTAAGGCCGAATGCACGGATCCAATACACTGATACACATCTGATATTCTCACACTGTTCACCTTCACTGAAGACAGAATCAACTTTGTTTATGTGAATACTCCACTAAATGAGCATTTGGACATCCGTCTTCTTCCGTCATTTTGCTCTAAACTATAAATCAGTGTTTAATAAATGCTGTGAAATCATTGAACTTCACGAGACTCTACAAGAGTGATTCCTGAAAGGCTTTCTGCAAAAACCCAAACACCTTTTAAAGAAGAAAAAAATCATCACTGACTTTCAAAGCTGCGACAGAAACGACTTTCCACTTCGAGGACCTTGATAGAAATGTAGTGGAGTAAAGAGGACGATATTTGTCTTTCAGATGGAGTGAAGTTAAAGTCAGAAGATTACAGAAAAAATAATACTCCAGTAAAGCACAGAGACTCAAACAGTGAACTTCAGGACAGGACTCGAGTACATGAGCTGAGTTACTGTCCAGCTCTGCTCCTGGACACCATTTTGTTCATCCATCCTGATCAGGAGAAGCGGTTTAGTTTCACTATCTGACTGATGAAAACATGCCACGCTTCCGTCGGGAGACATTATCAGGAAAGTTTACACGGAGAAAAGCAGAGGACCCAACACTGAGCACCGTACCGAACCCTGGGGCGCACCGTACCGAACCCTGGGGCGCACCGTACCGAACCCTGGGGCGCACCGTACCGAACCCTGGGGCGCACCGTACCGAACCCTGGGGCGCACCGTACCGAACCCTGGGGCGCACCGTACCGAACCCTGGGGCGCACCGTACCGAACCCTGGGGCGCACCGTACCGAACCCTGGGGCGCACCGTACCGAACCCTGGGGCGCACCGTACCGAACCCTGGGGCGCACCGTACCGAACCCTGGGGCGCACCGTACCGAACCCTGGGGCGCACCGTACCGAACCCTGGGGCGCACCGTACCGAACCCTGGGGCGCACCGTACCGAACCCTGGGGCGCACCGTACCGAACCCTGGGGCGCACCGTACCGAACCCTGGGGCGCACCGTACCGAACCCTGGGGCGCACCGTACCGAACCCTGGGGCGCACCGTACCGAACCCTGGGGCGCACCGTACCGAACCCTGGGGCGCACCGTACCGAACCCTGGGGCGCACCGTACCGAACCCTGGGGCGCACCGTAACGAACCCTGGGGCGCACCGTACCGAACCCTGGGGCGCACCGTACCGAACCCTGGGGCGCACCGTACCGAACCCTGGGGCGCACCGTACCGAACCCTGGGGCGCACCGTACCGAACCCTGGGGCGCACCGTAACGAACCCTGGGGCGCACCGTACCGAACCCTGGGGCGCACCGTACCGAACCCTGGGGCGCACCGTACCGAGCCCTGGGATTGCTGGGAGCACGGGATTGACGTGCCGTTTCTACCGTTACATAAAATGTTACCGGTCAAATAAATATAAACACTCACCTGCTCGGGGACACTTCTCTCTTCCTAGTCAAAAGAAAACATTCCTTCCTCCTCCTTCTATACGGGGAACACACTCCATATGCATTACCGAACAAAATTACATAAACACTCTACACCGATCAGGCATTATGCCCACCTTCCTGATATTGTGTTGGTCCCCCTGCCCCGTCTCTGGTGGACTCCTCTAGACTCCTGAAGGTGTGCTGTGGTATCTGGCACCAAGATGTTAGCAGCAGATCCTTTAAGTCCTGTAAGTTGCGAGGTGGATCGGACTTGTTTGTTCGGCTCATCCCACAGATGCTCGATTGGATTGAGATCTGGGGAATCTGGAGGCCGAGTCGACGCCTCAAACTGGTTGTTGTGCTCCTCAAACCATTCCAGAAGCATTTGTGCTTTGTGTCAGGAGCATTATCCTGCTGGAAGAGCAGGATAATGCTCGGCTCGCCTTCTTCCCATAATCCGATCTAATATGATTTCCGACCTGTAAGGTTGCCAAATAATAATCTTACACGGCGTGTTAATAGGCCAGAGGAGAACTGGCACCCCGACTGAGTCTGGTTTCTCCCAAGGTTTATTTTTCTCCATCATGCCCTGATGGAGTTTTGGTTTCTTGCCACTGTCGCCTTTGGCTTGGCTTGCTCAGTTGGGGACACTAAAAATATGATTAAAGTTATTCAACTTATTATACAAATAAAATATATGAATTAGGTCTTATTTAATTCTATAAACTATAATACTGATCTGCCCACATTGTCTCTCTCTGATAAATTAAAATAAGCTGATAACATCACTGTTTTCTCCAGAACGACTGTACAGCCAAATCTAATTTTGTCGCAATATTATCCTGTTTGACACTGTGAAGCTGCTTTGACACAATCGTGATTGTAAAAGCTCTATATAAATAAAGTTGATTGATTGATTGATAGTGCATCCTGGGGCCATGTATTCCCCAGGTAAGCCACACACACACACACACACCCGGCCATCTACGTGATGCAGAAGAACACGTGATTCCTCAGACCAGGCCACCTTCTTCCATTGCTCCGTGGTCCAGTTCGGACCCCACGGGCCACTGTTGGTGCTTTCGGCGGGGTCAGGGGTCAGAGGTCACCCTGACTGGTCCATACGCCTCAAACTGAGCTGCTCTGTGTATTCTGACAGCTTTCTATCAGAAGCAGCATTAACTTCTGGAGCAGTTTGAGCTAATATATCCCACCCACTAACAGGAGCCGTGATGAAGAGATCATCAGTGATATTCACTTCACCGGTCATAATGTTATGCCTGATCGATGTGTATATAGCTTCTTCCAAGTGCCTTTTGAGGTTGTATAGCACTGTCAGTCATCTCATATCATATATTCTGCGTGTGTGTGTGTCTGTGCGTGTGTGTCTGTGGGTGTCTGTGCGTGTGTGTGCGTGTGTGTGTGTGTCTATGCGCGTGTGTGTGTGTGTGTGTGTGTGTGTGTGTGTGTGTGTGTGTGTGTGTGTGTGTGTGTGTGTGTGTGTATGTTTCAGACACACAGCCCTGTGAGGAGACGGCCACACCTGTAGCTCCGCTGCTCATGGATGAAGCAGACAGTGACCTCTCGGACAGGTAAGCCCATGACCCTCACCTGCCCTGGAGAGCCAGGAGCTGAGCTAGTGAAGCTGGGGTTGTGTTTCAGGATGATGAGCGAGGAGGAGTGTGAGGACAGGAGGAAGAGCGGCTCGTCTGAGGACAGCTCTGAGCTGAGCCCTGACAAACGGTAAAGCTCAGCACTCACGCCTCTGCTCTGCTCACTCCAGCTCAGGCTAACCCTGCTCTCATCTGCCCCAGCTCTTCCAAGAGGAGACCGACCAAAGCACTGGAGCCCCGAGCGCGGAGGAAGCCTGGCCCAAAGCCCGGCTGGAAGAGCAGCCTCCGGGCGGAGCGGTGAGAGCCTGAGCTTATACTGCTTCAGCATCTGGGCTGAGTGAGTCCGCTGATGATCATTG
>NC_090196.1:992131-997131 GCF_024679245.1 Pseudorasbora parva
CCCCCACACCATTACACCACCACCACCAGCCTGCACAGTGGGAACAAGGCATGATGGATCCATGTTCTCATTCTGTTTACGCCAAATTCTGACTCTACCGTCTGAATGTCTCAACAGAAATCGAGACTCATCAGACCAGGCAACATTTCTCCAGTCTTCAACTGTCCAATTTTGGTGAGCTTGTGCAGACTGTCGCCTCTTCTTCCTATTTGTAGTGGAGATGAGTGGTCCCCGGTGGGGTCTTCTGTTGTTGTAGCCCATCCGCCTCAAGGTTGTGTGTGTTGTGGCTTCACAAATGCTTTGCTGCATACCTCGGTTGTAACGAGTGGTTATTTCAGTCAAAGTTGCTCTTCTATCAGCTTGAATCAGTCGGCCCATTCTCCTCTGACCTCGAGCATCAACAAGGCATTTTCTCCCACAGGACTGCTGCACACTGGATGCTCTTCCCTTTTCACACCATTCTTTGTAAACCCTAGAAATGGTTGTGTGTGAAAATCCCAGTAACAGCAGATTGTGAAATACTCAGACCGGCCCGTCTGGCACCAACAACCATGCCACGCTCAAAATGGCTTAAATCACCTTTCTTTCCCATTCTGACATTCAGTTTGGAGTTCAGGAGATTGTCTTGACCAGGACCACACCCCTAAATGCACTGAAGAACTGCCATGGGATTGGCTGATTAGATAATCGCATTAATGAGAAATTGAACAGGTGCTCCTAATAATCCTTTAGGCGAGTGTATATCACTGTTCTAGTGCCTTTGGGGTATTTATTATAATCTTGCATACTGTGCTGGGGCGGCAGTGGCTCAGTGGTTCATGTAGGTTGTCTACAAACCGAAAGGTTGGTGGTTCAATCCCCGGTTCCACCTGACCAAGTGTCGAAGTGTCCATGAGCAAGACACCTAACCCCAGCTCTTCCCGACGAGCTGGATGGCGCCTTACATGGCTGACACCGCCGTCGGTGTGTGAATGGGTGAATGTGAGGCAATATGTAAAGCTCTCTGGATGGCCATAGGGTCTGTTGAAAGCGCTATATAAATGCAGTCCATTTACCATTTAATTGAACTTCCCTGCAGGGCACGTGAGCTCGTAAACATGATGAATGATGGGAAACGCTCAGAGAGAGAGTGAGGGTTTAGAGTGCACTAATGGCACTGAGACGGGTTTCCAGAACTTCCTGTCATGTACACACACTCAATCTCTGTGTGTGTGTGTGTGTGTGTGTGTACCTGTTTGCTCTGTCCGGGTGTCAGGCAGGAGTGTGGGCTCTGGGAGATGCTGGTCATCAGCAATAGTCGGGCGTCCAGCAGGATCTGAGACACACACACGTTAGAACGCACAGACGACTGAACCCGTGAGGAGTGTGTGTGTGTGTGTGTGTGTGTGTGTGTGTGTGTGTGTGTGTGTGTGTGTGTGTGTGAGAGTGAGGCCGTCTGACCTGCTGCTGTGAGCCGCTCATGTAGAGCCGGCTGAGATCTCTGTAGCAAACAGCAGCGCAGTACAGGAAGCCTGGAGATCGCATCGCTCGCTTCAGGACCTCAGACTCCACCGCACGGAGAATGCTGGGAAACAAGCACACACACACACACACAGACACACACACACACATGAGTACAGACACACACGAGTACAGACACACACACATGAGCACAGACACACACACACACACAAGGACTAGACACACACATGAGTACAAACACACACACACACACACACACGAGTAAAGACAGACACATGAGTACAAACACACACATGGGTACAGACACACACACGAGTACAGGCACACACACGAGTACAGACACACATACACACACACACACACACACACACACATAAGCACAGACACACACACACAAGCACTAGACACACACATGAGCACAGACACACACACACAAGCACTAGACACACACATGAGCACAGACACACACACACAAGCACTTCCTCTCACCTGAAGAAGGCACACGGCATCAATCGGAGAATCTGAGGAGACGCCACACGAGACAAGAAACGAGACAGGCTGTGATCTACGAGAGGACACACACACACACACACACACACACACACACGATGATGCTCGTCTGCAGAATGAGTCTCATATCTGATGCCTTGACCTGTACTGAGTGAAGTCACCTGATCCAGAGCGGTCAAACAGCAGCAGCCAATCAGAGCCGAGCACGAGATGAGAGAGGAGACGCGCGCTAGCGTCCACACACACGTCATGTGACCCCTGTGCGGTCCGGCTCGGGTCATGTGACCCCTGTGCGGTCCGGCTCGGGTCATGTGACCCCTGTGCGGTCAGCTGAGCGGACACCAGCTCCATCACGCTGAACAGGAACAGGAAGAGCGGCACCTGCGCGAGACCAGAGCGGCATCAGGACAGGAAGTTCAGTGCAGAGCTGCGGTCACCTGACTGGACTGACCTGCTCGAGTGTGTGTGTCTGTTCCAGCTGCGAGAGGACCTGTGCCACGCCCTCTGACCTCCTGAGGAAGCTGTGCAGAGATGCGGCCAGCAGCCATGATGGAGCCGTCGGCGGAGGGGACGCCTGACCCTGAGCCAGCCTACACACACACACACACACACACACAGATGCGGTTCAGACGCCTGTACCAAGACTGTGATGAGGAGAGACAGGCCTGCGTGAGCTCTCGGTCCTCTATAGTTTAGTTAGAATGACCACATTTTGATTACCGAACACTGCCCAGCAGTGATCCTCCAACGATACTCAAAGATGCCTCATTAACTTCAATGCATTTAACATACAAACACAATCCCAAAAATAATTGTGAATAAAACAACGCAATGATGTGGAAGTTTCATATTTCAATATTTTATTCAGAATACAACACAGATGACATCAAATGATTAAACTGAGAAAATGTATCTTATTTTCTACAGGGAAAGATAAGTTGATTTTAAATGTCATGGCATCAACACATCTCAGTAAAGTTGTGCCGTGGCCATGTTTCCCCCTGTGTGTCATCCCCTCTTCTGTTTATATCAGTCTGCAAACGTCTGGGACTGAGGAGACGAGCTGCTCAAGTTTAGGAATAGGAATGTTGTCCCATTCTTGTCTAATACAGGCTTCTAGTTGCTCAACTGCCTCAGGTCTTCTTTATCGCATCTTCCTCTTTATGATGCTCCAAATGTTTTCTAATGGTGAAAGATCTGGACTGCAGGCTGGCCATTTCAGTGCCGGATCCTTCTTCTACACAGCCATGATGTTGTAATTGATGCAGTGTGTGGGCTGGCATTGTCATGTTGGAGAGAGCAAGGTCTTCCCTGAAAGAGACGACGTCTGGATGGAGCAGATGTTGCTCTAGAACTTGGATACACCTTTCAGCATTGATGGCCTTTCCAGATGTGTAAGCTGCCCATGCCACACACACTCATGAACCCCAGACCATCAGAGATCAGCTTCTGAACTGAGCGCTGAGAACAGCTTGGGTTGTCCTTGTCCTCTTTAGTCTGGATGGCATCCCAGTTTTCCCAAAAGAACTTCAGATGTTGATTCGTCTGACCCCAGAGCAGTTTTCCACTTTGCCACAGTCCATTTTAAATGAGCCTTGGCCCAGAGGAGACGCCTGCGCTTCTGGATCATGTTTAGATATGGCTTCTTCTTTGACCTATAGAGTTTTAGCCGGCGACGGTGAATGTCGCGGTGGATTGTGTTCACCAATGTCTTCTGGAAGTATTCCTGAGCCCATGTTGTGATGTCCATTACAGGAGCATTCCTGTGTGTGCTGCAGTGCCGTCTAAGGGCTGAAGATCACGGCCATCCAGTTTGGTTTTGACCCTTGACCTTTACGCTCAGAGATTGGTCCAGATTCTCTGAGTCTTTGGATGATATTATGCTCTGTAGATGATGATAACTCCTCAGAGAAACTCCTTTCTGATATTGCTCCACTATTGTCCGCCGCAGCATTGGGGGAATTGGTGATCCTCTGCCCATCTTCTGAGAGACACTGCCACTCTGAGAGGCTCTTTTATACCCAATCATGTTGCCGATTGACCTAATAAGCTCCAGATTGGTCCTCCAGCTGTTCCTCATTTGGACATTTAACTCTTCCGGCCTCTTATTGCTCCCTGTCCCAACTTTGGAAAGTGTAGCGCTCATGAAATCCAAAATCAGCCGATATTTGGCATGACATTTCAAAATGTCTCTCTCTCAACATTTGACATGTTATCTATATTCTACTGTGAAGAAAATATAAGTTTATGAGATTTGTAAATGATTGCATTCCTTTTTTATTCACAATTTGTACAGTGTCCCAACTTTTCTGAATCAGGTTTGAATGCCCCCACTAAATGAACAGAACATTTTTATATTATATTTGAAAATACTCTCTATAACCAAAATGTCTATTTCCTGGGAAAACCGTCCGATTGGTCAGCCTAGGTCAGAGGTCAGCGTTCACACTCCGATGAGCTGCACTAACCGAGCCGTCACACCTGTGTTAGATTTAATCAAACACACACGCCCAGTGTGGACACACCGTCAGATACTGAACACCTGTGAATGTAATGTGATCAGGACGCAGATGTGATGTGTGTGTGTGTGTGTGCTTCAACGTGAGCTCCAGCTGTGTGTGTGTGTGTGTGTGCTTCAACGTGTGCTCCAGCTGTGTGTGTGTGTGCTTCACCGTTAGCTCCAGCTGTGTGTGTGTGCTTCACCGTGAGCTCCAGCTGTGTGTGTGTGTGTGTTTCTTCACCGTGAGCTCCCGCTGTGTGTGTGTGTGTGTGTGTGTGTGTGTGTGTGCTTCACCGTGAGCTCCAGCTGTGTGTGTGTGTGTGCTTCACCGTGAGCTCCAGCTGTGCGTGTGTGTGTTTGCTTTACCGTGAGCTCCAGCTGTGTGCGTGTGTGTGTGTGCGCGCGCTTCACCGTGAGCTCCAGCTGTGCGTGTGTGTGTTTGCTTTACCGTGAGCTCCAGCTGTGTGTGTGCGCGCGCTTCACCGTGAGCTCCAGCTGTGTGTGTGCGTGTGCTTCACCGTGAGCTCCA
>NC_090196.1:999631-1004631 GCF_024679245.1 Pseudorasbora parva
CAGCCGTCTCACACTGATGTGTGTTACCTATGGCTGTCCTGCTGTATTGTAAATGTAGTGCGATGTGCAGTCACTCATTACTGTGAGCTGCTGTTATTAACTGATACTGTGAAGAGTCTTGAGCTTGGGAAAGGCATTATATCAATTAAACTTATTATTATTATTATTATTATAGGAAACTGAACACCTACTTTGAGGAAGTGAGCTGTGAGGCTGAAGGACAGCAGGCCAGCGGAACACGCCCTCCTCTGAGACACACACACACACACACACACACAGGTTACTCACACCTCTCACACACACAGGTTACTCACACCTCACACACACACACACAGGTTACTCACACCTCTCACACACACACACACAGGTTACTCACACACACACACAGGTTACTCACACCTCTCACACACACACACACACAGGTTACTCACACCTCTCACACACACACATACACACACACACACAGGTTACTCACACCTCTCACACACACACACACACACACACACAGGTTACTCACACCTCTCACACACACACATACACACGTTTCACATGAGGGTAAGCTGGAGACCTGAGTGTGTGTGATGTGTTGGATCATGCGGTGGCAGTCGAGGCTCCTACGGTGCGCGGTGAGGGTCAGCAGCAGAGCGGAGGGAAGCAGCAGCAGCAGCCTGAGGGACCAAAGCAATCAGCTTTATTCATATTATCGCATTGGCGATCCGAATTACGCGACGCTGGCGACCCGAGTCACGCGACGCTGGCGACCCGAGTCACGCGACGCTGGCGACCCGAGTCACGCGACGCTGGCGACCCGAGTCACGCGACGCTGGCGACCCGAGTCACGCGACGCTGGCGACCCGAGTCACGCGACGCTGGCGACCCGAGTCACGCGACGCTGGCGACCCGAGTCACGCGACGCTGGCGACCCGAGTCACGCGACGCTGGCGACCCGAGTCACGCGACGCTGGCGACCCGAGTCACGCGACGCTGGCGACCCGAGTCACGCGACGCTGGCGACCCGAGTCACGCGACGCTGGCGATCTGAATCAGGAATCGATTCACTGACTCATAACCGTTTGAATCTTTATTTGAGGATTGAACACAAACGCGGAAGAGAAGCCAATGCTGAATAAAGTCGTAGTTTTTGTTATTTTTGGACCCAAATGTATTTTGGATGCTTCAAGAGACTCTAATTAACCCACTGATGTCTCATATGGACTACTGTGATGATGTTTTTATTCCCTTTCTGGACATGGACAGTATAGTGTGCATACACTTGCATACGCTCTCGGACTAAATATAAAATATCTTAAACTGTGTGTGAAGATGAGCGGAGGTCTTACGGGTGTGGAGCGACATTAGGGGGAGGAGTTAATGACAGACATTTCATTACTGGGGGAACTAACCCTTTAAACTATACGGGTGAACTATATCTAATTATATTGAGTTATTGTGAAGCTTGTGTGTGTGTGTGTCCCCGCTCTGACGTGTGTGTGTGTGTGTGTGTGTGTGTGTGTCCGCTCTGACGTGTGTGTGTGTGTGTGTGTGTGTCCACTCTGACGCGTGTGTCCGCTCTGACGCGTGTGTCCGCTCTGACGTGTGTGTCCGCTCTGACGTGTGTGTGTGTGTGTGTGTGTGTGTGTGTGTGTGTCCGCTCTGACGTGTGTGTGTGTGTGTCCGCTCTGACGTGTGTGTGTGTGTGTGTGTGTCCGCTCTGACGTGTGTGTGTGTCCGCTCTGACGTGTGTGTGTGTGTGTGTGTCCGCTCTGACGCGTGTGTGTGTCCGCTCTGACGTGTGTGTGTGTGTGTGTGTGTGTCCGCTCTGACGTGTGTGTGTGTGTGTGTGTGTCCGCTCTGACGCGTGTGTGTGTCCGCTCTGACGTGTGTGTGTGTGTGTGTGTGTGTGTGTGTGTGTGTGTCTGCTCTGACGTGTGTGTGTGTGTGTGTGTGTCCGCTCTGACGTGTGTGTGTGTGTGTGTGTGTGTGTGTGTCCGCTCTGACGTGTGTGTGTGTGTGTGTGTGTGTGTGATGTGTGTGTGTGTCCGCTCCAGCAGATGTGCAGAAAAGTTCTGTGAGTTTGTGGAGTTAAAGGACAGCTCCGGTGAGAAATGACCCTAGGGGTGATTAACAGATGGTCAGCGAGTAGATCGTGCTCTGGGATGAGTTTTCATGAAATCGAATGTAAAGAGTTTTATCTCTAAACACAGATTAGCTTATAACACTAGTCTATGGGGCACACAGTAGTGAAATTAAACCGCTAGTTAATGCCACTAACAGCTCAAAATAGCCTCACACTAACACGGCAGCATAATGAGGGTCCCGACACGCAGACCGCAGCACTGAGAACTTTGTAAGAGTGCAAACAGTTTAATAAGAAGATACTTTATAAACACAGTGCATTACACGTTTACAGACGGCAGCCATCTTGGAAAACAGACTCGACTGATCGATCCACGAGCGCTGTTCTAAGTGAGCTGGTCGATAGGAATGAAGTTTGTGAAATGTAATAACATGGACATTTTTATTTTTATTTATTTATTTTCTCTGTTGTGTTCAGTGCTTTCTTCCAGAAACAACGGCCCATATGAGATTCAGTCACAGTTCATCCCTTAGTACAGCGCTCGGGGGGCTCGATGAGTCGAGACTGTTTCCAAGATGGCTGCCGTCTGTAAGCGCGTTGTAGCGACTCAGGCGAATCGAACACACAATCGCCAGTTACATTTAACAAATATGTTTTGAATGCTTTGTGCTTAGTAACAGACCTTCCCCCAACACAACAGAGAAAGATTCTCCGTTACCCTGGAAACCATCTGATAAGACGTTTTACGGCCCAAAAGAATTTGGCCACATGAAAAGTTCCATACACAGAGAGTTAAAGCTTGTAAAACACGCTTTTACCTCAAATTATAGACAAACCATCTATAAATGAACATGCACCCCAGGACATTATATGTAAACACATAACTGTCTTGTAAAATGTTTATTCTGTACGGTATTTTGCATCTTTTTGTCTTTGTCTTAACAACTTACTAGTTCAGATAACCTCATATATGTCATGTCTCCTATCAAATTAATGCTCACTTCACGACTTACACTTCCATGTATATCACTTATTCAGAAAAGGCAGTGTGTGTTTGTTGCATTAATTAGAGTATGAATGGGCAGAGACCCACTGATTCGAGCTTTGAAACAAAGAGCCATAAAATCTGCTGAGGAATTTCCCGCCTGGAAATCCCAACACTCTCATTGGTTAAGTCTAACCCTGGAGGGTGGGGCTACTCCCAGACCCTTAAAAGGGATGTGCTCGGATGCCCTCCCTCTCTTACTCTCCTCTCTTCCCTTCTCTCGCTGGCTGAAACAACACGTCCCTCCAAGCAGGGAGGGCCTCCAGACACAGAGCCATGTGCTGTGTGGGACCAGAAACCGAGGCCCACACCACTAGTGGGCCAGCAGGCCCCAGCTCTTCCTCTCTTCCCCTCTTCCCTGGTTCTCCTCGCTTCCCTACTGCCTCATCAACTTACTAGCCCCAAGGGCATTCTTCAGAAGGAGGACACGGAGCGTCTCTAGAAAGCAACCAGCCGCTCCCTCTCGAACTCGGAAAGAACCACCGGACACGCAGGGCATTTGAACTCGGAACAAACGCACACACGCGAGAAGCCACAACTAAACCAAAAAGAAAGCAAGTATTCTTATTTGTCCAAATTCAAACTGCTGTAAAGAGGGTGTGTTATTTTCCCGTTGGGACAAGTTAACTCCGTGAAGGTTGTATTTGATGAACTGAAGGAAAGCTGCTTCTTACCCCTAATTCTTTGTCCCATCTCTCTCTCTCTCTCTCTCTCTCTCTTTCTCTCTCTCTCTTTTATCTCTCTCTAATTTCAGTCTATTCATTATTCACTTTTATGTATTCTTTCGTTAATATCTATATTTCTACTCTCTTGATGCATATTTAGTGTGTACTTTCTGTGTGAATCGTAGTGTTATTTTTAGTCTGTGTTTATTAAACCTCCAAAAGACATTTAATGAGTTGAATCTGTTATTCTGCCACATACACAAAGTCAATGAAACTTGCGATCTAACGTTACCTAACTGCTTATGCTACTATGTTAGTAAAGTAAACTGTATGACCATTTGAAATATTGAACTTGTCCTGATCAGTAAAGTTAATGTTTCTTATGCGCTTGTAAAGCAGTAATCATAAATTCATGAATATTGAATATTAAATCCCTTTTTGAGTTAATTATTCCCCGAGACATTAAACTCATAAGTCATTGTCGTTACAGCGTAATGTTCTGTCTTTATAAAGTATCGTCTTATTAAACTGTTTGTCCTCTTATAAAGTTCTCAGTGCTGCGGTCTGCGTGTCGGGACCCTCATTATGCTGCCGTGTTAGTGTGAGGATATTTTGAGCTGTTAGTTGCATTAACTAGCGGTTTAATTTCACTGACCCTGTGCCCCATAGACTAGCGTTATAAGCTAATCTGTGTTTAGAGATAAAACTCTTTACATTCGACTTCATGAGAACTCATCCCAGAGCACGATCTACTCGCTGACCATCTGTTAATCACCCCCAGGGGCATTTCTCACCGGAGTTGTCCTTTAATGACATCATCAGCGACTACTCGACTCGACTTTCATCCCATAAATGTCGAGTTTAATAAATCTGAAGTAGTTTAACCGCTAATGTGTGGAGGGGTCTCACCTGCTGAGGTCATGAAGCGTTTGCTGGTCCTTCAGCTCCTGTCCCGTGCTGTCAGGGTCAGGGGTCACGGAGCACCTGCTGTCAATCAGGTCCCAGAGGAAGTGACCCGTGTCATGTGACGAGTCGTGCTGTGCCACTTCATACAGCAGCGCCTGCGGAGAGAGCAGTGAGAGAGGATAACCGCAAAGGATCATGGGTAGTTTTAACATGCCAGGGGTCACATGGTATGTGTCACGCTTAAGACATTAAACACGAGTTCATGCAAATGTATGAGGGCTGTGGATATTGAAGACGAATGCGATAT
>NC_090196.1:1009631-1052131 GCF_024679245.1 Pseudorasbora parva
TATTAACAATTATGAGCTCAATGCCATCTTTGTGTTCAGGTAAACACTGAAGCTGTCTGTCAGCTTGTGTCACTGTAATAGACTTCTGGGTACCGCAACCTCGTGTGTGTGTCTCATTAAACGCAACGTTTCCTCCCTCAGCTGAAGGTAGTCTGATACTGGTCCACTAGTTTAATCTACCACTGCAGTATTTATACGCGTTACAGTAATCTATATTGTAGCAGTGCAACACAATGAGGTTTGATGTGACACACACACACACACACACACACACACACATCTCTTCATGTTTTCTGTGTGTTCAGGTCATTGAGCTGTCGGACACTGAGTGTGTTTACAGATTACGGACTGTGTGGAGTCAACTTTAGAGATATCTCTGTGTGTGTGTGTGTGTGTGTGTGTTTGTGTGTGTTCATACGGCAAAGTGTGTAGAGTCAGGTGCATCCAGGTTCAGCGTGATGACATCACTTCCTGTCTCCTCATCAGGACACACACTCCTCAAAGTCAGAGAGATCCTGGACAGCTGAGCGCGAACATCTGGCACGACAAGACAGACTTTAGGCGTGTGAGTGTGTGTGTGAGAGAGAGACTGCGTGTGTGTGTGCGAGAGAGTGTGAGAGATAGTGTGAGTAATTGAGTGAGTGAGTGAGTGAGTGTGTGTGTGTGTGTGTGTGTGTGTGTGTGTGTGTGTGTGTGTGTGTGTGTGTGTGTGTGTGTTTACCGCCGTAAGTGGCCCCGTCAGTCATCCTCCCCCTCAGATGAAGGAGCTGCTCATGTAGAATCACCTGGTGATCGTCCTCACTGGACTCACACACACCTACACACACACACACACACACACACACACACACACACACACACACACACACACACACACACACACACAGATTACGCTGCTGAACTCAATCTGTAGCTAAAGACAAAATGTGACAGTGTGTAAAGTGTCAAACTCCTGTGAAGAAACCAAACACCTGTGATGATCACACCAGTGAGACCCAAACACTGACAGGATTCAGCACAGGTCACTGTGTGTTCCCTGAGAACCAATCATCAGCTGTACATCACGGCTGCACACACACACACACACAATGATGAAGCACCTTGTTTCTGTCGGTACGTCTCTCTCTGACAGGAGTCGGTGTATGATGCGTAGAGGCCGGCCGGGATCTTATCCGCCCTACACACACACACACACACACACACACACACACACACACACACACACACACACACACAAACAAACACACACTTATTATAGAGATATGTGAAAGGTAAAGGGACACTACTGTAGTAAAGTGAAACCCACTTCCTCAAGGCCTCGATGAAGCTCATTCTGGCATCTGACGTCACAGGAAGCTGCAATGAGAGACACACTGGTGAGCGTTAAAGCGGTGGCTGCTGTGATTTGACTTTATTAACTTTAGTTAGTGTGTAGTGCTGCTGCGATTTGACTTTATTATTTATTATAGTTAATAAAGCACTACACACTAACTATAGTTAAACAAGTCAAATTGCAGCAGCACTACACACTAACTATAGTTAAACAAGTCAAATCGCAGCAGCACTACACACTAACTAAAGTTAATAAAGTCAAATCGCAGCAGCACTACACACTAACTAAAGTTAATAAAGTCAAATCGCAGCAGCACTACACACTAACTATAGTTAAACAAGTCAAATCGCAGCAGCACTAGACACTAACTAAAGTTAATAAAGTCAAATCGCAGCAGCACTACACACTAACTAAAGTTAATAAAGTCAAATCGCAGCAGCACTACACACTAACTATAGTTAAACAAGTCAAATCGCAGCAGCACTACACACTAACTATAGTTAAACAAGTCAAATCGCAGCAGCACTATACACTAACTATAGTTAAACAAGTCAAATCGCAGCAGCACTACACACTAACTAAAGTTAATAAAGTCAAATCGCAGCAGCACTACACACTAACTAAAGTTAATAAAGTCAAATCGCAGCAGCACTACACACTAACTAAAGTTAATAAAGTCAAATCGCAGCAGCACTACACACTAACTAAAGTTAATAAAGTCAAATCGCAGCAGCACTAGACACTAACTAAAGTTAATAAAGTCAAATCGCAGCAGCACTAGACACTAACTATAGTTAATAAAGTCAAATCGCAGCAGCACTAGACACTAACTAAAGTTAATAAAGTCAAATCGCAGCAGCACTAGACACTAACTAAAGTTAATAAAGTCAAATCGCAGCAGCACTACACACTAACTAAAGTTAATAAAGTCAAATCGCAGCAGCACTACACACTAACTATAGTTAATAAAGTCAAATCGCAGCAGCACTAGACACTAACTATAGTTAATAAAGTCAAATCGCAGCAGCACTAGACACTAACTAAAGTTAATAAAGTCAAATCGCAGCAGCACTAGACACTAACTAAAGTTAATAAAGTCAAATCGCAGCAGCACTACACACTAACTATAGTTAATAAAGTCAAATCGCAGCAGCACTACACACTAACTAAAGTTAATAAAGTCAAATCGCAGCAGCACTAGACACTAACTAAAGTTAATAAAGTCAAATCGCAGCAGCACTAGACACTAACTAAAGTTAATAAAGTCAAATCGCAGCAGCACTAGACACTAACTATAGTTAATAAAGTCAAATCGCAGCAGCACTAGACACTAACTAAAGTTAATAAAGTCAAATCGCAGCAGCACTAGACACTAACTAAAGTTAATAAAGTCAAATCGCAGCAGTACTAGACACTAACTATAGTTAATAAAGTCAAATCGCAGCAGGACTAGTGTAACACGTATGATTACTGCAATAATAGATTAAAATAGTGGACCGGTATCAGAAAGACTAAGTTCAGCTCAGGGAGGAAAATGGCGTGTTCAATGAGACACAGACACGTGGTTGCGATACCCAAAAGTGTAGTATATTATAGTGACATAAGCTGACAGACAGTTTCAATATTTACATGTACACAAAGATGGTAATGAGTTCATAATTGTTAATAAACAAATCTAAGTGTTGTTTTCTCAAGTCATACACAATCATTCAAATGATTAAAAGCTGCAACCGTCCTTGCACAATGCACACTGGGTCAATCAGTTCATTAAATTCAAAGAACCATAATGTAGGAATGTGTGTATTGGTGTGCGGGGATGTGTAAGGGGAGCAGCTGCAGCGCCTCCTACCACACCGGCAAATGCTTGCACTCAATCTTCAGTTCAGGGCCTAGTAGCTCGCCATCCATACAAGAAACCTGGCCAGTTCTCATATGATTAAGTCATTCAATACAGCAGTCTCAACATAAAATGGAGGCATCTGCAGCAGCTCAACACGTCGACTCCCACACACACACAAACTAACAGCGCGCGGCCATATTTAAAGGGAAATGACGCGATCTCCGTGCCAAATCTCGCGATACTTGTACAAATCTCGCGATAACGTGTGAGAGTGGAGAGTCGTGAGAACAGAGCATATAACAGTAAACCAGGGTTACATCCTCCCCCCTTAGATCATGCACGTCCTCGCTGCATAAAAACTACAGAGGTATTACAAGTTAGAACTAGTGTCTGCCGCAGTGGCATAACTAAGGGCCTCTGTATAAGCATTGGACAAACTATGAAAAAGAGTTTGAACAACTGAAATTAAAGGGTTACCCAATGCTGTATATTGAAGTCGTTGAATGGGTTGGCGCTGACGACCTGAACGTCTGGGTATTACATCAGAGCTAACTATATCACCAGAAGTAGTAGCAGAGCTCTGAACAACAGAACCCACCAATGACTCAGATTGGACCGGCCCACAGTCTTCATCCTCAAGCTCCAGAAGAACCTCAGTTTCAGGCACATCGATGCGTACCTCTTCCACAGGTAAGTCCACCTCTCTCTGGGCATATTCATCCCTCAGTTCAGGTAATGAAATTCCAGGTTCTTCCACTATAGCGTCTACATCACAGCTGGACATCAATGAACCTTCCTCAATGGTTGGCCCAGACCCTTCAGCTTCAGGCAAGTGGCTTTCAGATATTACAGTTGTAGGTTGGGAAACCAGGTTTTCTGAGGGAGGCAGGACAACAATATCACTTGGGACTGTCGATGAGGTAGACACTACAATGTCACAATTCGTGGGTTCTCGTTCAAATTCACCCATGTTCACACTGATATTCATTGGGACTTGAGGAAAACTCCCAAGGATGACAGGGTCAACATCCACTGGATCCTCCTTCTCAGAGATATCAATAGCGTCATTACGACTCTGGCTGCGAGTGTGTGGCTTTTGAACAGGCAGATCTTCAGGAAAGTCCTCTATAGATAATAGAAAGCCACAAGGCAAAAGCAAATCACGATGGAGTGTGCGAGTAGGTCCTTCCTTAGTTTCTGGCCTCACAGTGTAAACTGGAAGATCCCCAGCCCGTTTCACAACCACATATACCTCTTGTTCCCACTTGTCTTCAAGCTTGTGCTTGCCTCGGATTCTAACATTACGGACAAGAACTCGGTCGCCCACCTCCAAACTTGCAGGTGTAACACGTTGATCGAACCGGTCTTTGTTCCTTTTGGCTAACTTCTGAGCATTCTGGGATGAAAGCTTGTAACTCTCCTCAAGACGAGATCTTAAATGCTTCACATACTGAGAATGTGAGGAAGATGGAGATTCACGGACAGGCAAGCCAAAAGCTAAATCAACTGGAAGCCGCGGTGATCGTCCAAACAGGAGTTCATAGGGCGTGAACCCTGTTACCTCATTTCGCGTACAGTTATACGCATGGACAAGAGGTTTAACATATTCCCTCCACTTAGCCTTCTGCTTGCTCTCAAGGGTGCCCAGCATGTTTAACAATGTCCGGTTGAAGCGTTCAACGGGGTTGCCCCTGGGGTGGTAAGGGGTCGTTCGAGTTTTCTTAATGCCAGCCACATCACAGAGCTCCTTAATCAGCTTAGATTCGAAATCTGGGCCCTGGTCAGAATGTAGACGCTCAGGGATGCCATAACAACTCATAAAGTCATTCCACAGACATTTCGCCACAGTCTTGGCTTTCTGGTTTGCAGTTGGAATAGCGACAGAAAATTTGGTGAAGTGATCCGTAAGCACCAAGATGTTCTTTGTATTACTGCTATCTGGCTCAATGGTAAGAAAATCCATACATAACAATTCCAAAGGACGACTAGTTTGGATATTTACTAAAGGAGCTGCCCTTTCAGGAAGACTCTTGCGTCGTACGCACCGACCACAAGTTTTAATGAAGTTCTCAACATTAACCGCCATCTTAGGCCAGAAGAACCGCTGACGTACCAAATCCAAGGTACGCTCTATGCCCATGTGCCCCATGTCACTGTGGAGACTCTTCAAGACAACTGTACGCAAGACTGAGGGCAAAACAAACTGTAGAACAAGTTTATCTTCATCCTGCCTTCTCCTATACAAAATACCATCTTCCAGCTTTAACCGATTACACTCCCGTAACAACAATGCAAGCTCAGGAAGTTCCTCTCGAGCATTGGGGGGAACTTTTTCTCCTGTCTCGAGTTGATGGATAACTTCACGGATTACTGGATCAGCACGTTGTTCTTCCCTCAGGTCAGTGGGGGTCAGCGGGGATATGACAGGAAGGCCATGTGATTCCTCCTTAGCGAAACTGTCAGGGATGATATTAGCATGAACAGAAAGTGACTCAACTAGGGTCATATCACTTTGGGAGTACTCAGCAAGACAGCATGATCTAACAAGACTGCTCTGGCAAATAGCAACAACACTATCAGGGGATATTTCTGAAATTTCACCCGGGTCACACCGTTGATTCACTAAACGAGTCACAAGCTCACACTCTTCACAACCTGCACTTTTATCTAACACTTCTCCGTGACAGCGCCGGGATAGAGCATCAGCATCAAAGTTGTGTTTGCCAGCACGATACTGCATCTTAAAGGAATATGTCGACAAGGCAGCTAACCATCGATGGCTTGTGGCATCCAGTTTCGCTGAGGTCAAGACATATGTAAGAGGATTGTTATCTGTGACGACCGTGAAATTAGCACCATAAAGATAATCATGGAATTTCTCTGTGACACTCCATTTCAAAGCCAGAAACTCAAGTTTGTGTGCTGGGTATCGAGACTCACTCTTAGACAGGCCTCGGCTGGCATAAGCAATGACCCGCAGCTGACCATCCTGTTCTTGGTATAAAACGGCTCCCAATCCAATTATGCTAGCATCTGTGTGCAAAATGTAAGGCAATTGTGGATTGGCGAACCCAAGGACAGGAGCAGATGTTAACTTAGAGATTACGGTGTTAAAAGCAGCATGACAGTCGGCCGTCCATCTCTCCCCAAAGGACTGCTTCGGATCCCGGAACTTCCCTGCAGAACTTTTATCTTTATTAGACTGACGAAGAGGTGCATAGCTTTGAGTAAGAACGTTAAGGGGTTTTACCAGGGTGGCATAATCCTTAATGAAACGCCGGTAATACCCTGCGAACCCCAGGAAAGACCGCAACTCTTTGAGATTTCGGGGTACTGGCCAGGATTTGAGAGTGGATATTTTCTCAGGGTCCGTTTCAACACCCTTCTCAGACACGATATGTCCCAGATAACGCACACTGGACTGGAAGAATTTACATTTTTCAGGAGACAACTTCAAGCCAAATCCAGCCAAGCGGGTAAGTACTTTGAGTAACCGGTTCTCATGTTCCTCTAAAGTGTCAGAAAAGATAATAATGTCATCTAGGAACACAAGGACCTCCTTAAGGTTTAAATCACCCATACACTTTTCCATCAGTCTCTGGAATGTACTTGGAGCATTAGTGACCCCTTGTGGCATCCGATTCCATTCCCAGAACCCTAACGGTGTAACGAATGCAGTTTTAGCCTTGTCGACTTCATCCATTTGAATCTGATAATATCCAGACTTCAGATCCAGAACTGTAAACCATTTGGAACCCGTTAATGCTGAAAATGACTCCTCAAGATTCGGCAAGGCATATGCATCTTTCACTGTTTGCAAGTTTAATTTACGATAATCGATACATAACCTTACGTCACCATTCCGTTTCCGGACCACCACAATTGGGGAAGCAAAGGGTGACTCGGACTCACGGATGACACCAGCGTTGAGCAAATCTTGCAAATGGCTCCGCACAGCTTCAATGTCACGAGGATGGATCGGCCTAGCCCGCTGCTTAAAAGGGGTTTCATCATGGAGCTTAATGCGATGCTTTACCTGCTCCGTGCAGCCGAAATCAAGATCATGGTGAGAAAATACTTCAGGCATTTGACTGAGCTTGAGGGTTATTCGCTCCTTCCATTCCGGCGGAATAGGAGATTCTCCAAATGTTAACTCCAAGGCGCCTCTCTGAGAACCTCCTGAATCTGAAGGGGTTTTTACAGTCTGCTGGGCCAAGATAGTGAGTGATGTGCCAATATCAGCAATTACGGTCATTGGTGGAATTAAAACATTTTGTTCAGACTCATTCATAACAAGAACAGGAACCTTGTAGGGAGCATGATTTGGAAGTGTGATGAGACAGCTCTGGACACACAGCCCACCAGGAAGTGATGATGTTGGATGTTCAATTACAGCCCATTGAACTTTTGAAGAACTGTCTACTCTAGCAGAACCTTCAAGGACAATGGTCTGACCAGCAGGAATCAAAACTGGCATCTGACTCAACAACCTCACAACTCCTGTTCTGCCCACCTGATTCTGTTGGTACTTCACTTGCAGGAGCTTTAAGACTGCACAATACCCTTGGGCCATAGGTTGAAAACTGGAAAAGTCACTGCTGATATATCGTTCATATAAAGGCTCTAGAGTATTCATACCGATCAGCACAGGTGAAGAATCCCCTGGATGTACATCGGGTACAACAAGAGCAAGAGTTGGTATATCAACTTCTTTCCCCAAAAACTCTTTGGGAAAAGCAATATTCACCTCTACATAACCCAGGTATGGCACTGACTGACCGGCGGCACCCTCAACCTGAAGTAAGTTGTAAAGTGGCTTCACAGGGCAATGGCTGAGGCTCTGGTTATAGAAAGAGACAGGAATCGTAGTGACCTGCGAGCCTGTATCTAAAAGACAGTGGGAACTTTGTTCAGCGATCTGAACCACAGCAAAACACTTTGAGCCCACAAGCCCTTTTGGAAATTTTATGGGTGCATTCTTCATCTTAGACAGTGACATTTCTGCACAATTAACGGTCTTGGCTTTGGGACAATTTTGGTCCCCACTGGCCCCTGTCTGCCCCACAACAGGAACCGGACTCAGTTTAAATGAACAAAGTTAGAGGCGTTCTGTTGATTGCTGGTGAACTGTTTCTTCTTACGAGCAACCAGAGTAGGGTTAGGCTCATTTTCACATTGGGGACGGATGTGGCCATCCTCACCACATCGAAAACAATAACCAGGTTTGGGCTGAGTCAGTGTAGGTGGACGGGACTGCTGATTAGCTGCTCTGACATGTGGCTTACTGTAAGACGAAGTCTTTGAAATGGAACTGACCTTTGATTGACTGGCCGTAAGCATGGCTAACTGTCGCTGGACTTCAGCTAGTTGTTGTGCTAGTTGCTGGGTAATGTTAATCAAAGATGTCACTGCCCTTCCATCTTCAGGGTCAGAACGAACAACCTGAGCATGAGATGTGACCTTCTGCCGTGTAGACCCCAGGTGCTGCTTCATTCGAAGTGCTTTAGCTGCCTCCCGATCCTCTTCGGTACGCAAGAGTAGCAGCAGCTCAGAAAAGTTAGGTGGACAAGTCTTCTTTTGCTTAAGCTGAAGTTCAGCAATAAGTGAATTATCCCAGCACCCCCGACAGAACTGATTCAACAAATGACGATTAACCTCAGACTCTATGACACCTCCTCTTTTCTTAGCTGAGTTCAGGGCAACCTGGAGCCGTTGGAGGAAGGCAGATGGTTTCTCACCTCCGTCCTGAAATGTGTCCATAAATTTAGCAAATAGTTCATCCCCATCTTGCACAGTAGCATAGGCTGAATCAAGAGTATTTAAATACACCACAGGCAATGTACTGGAACTCAATTGCTTGACCATATCTGCTGCTGGAGGAAGAAGACTCTCAACTATCCTCCTAGAACGATGGAGATCAGACGCCGATGGATCTTGCAACAGCAGTTCTACCCCTGACCGCCAGGTGTCATAATCAGCTTCATGCGCAGGTCTTGGGAGCCGACCTGAAAACACCCTAAGCCGTTGGTGATGTACTGCATTCTCCTCGTTCTTTACAATGTGCTCCACTACATAACGTTGTACCTCAGGTGGATGAACATCAATGCTGGCAGATGACTGCCTAAACTCTGGCAACATAGGGTCATTCGGATCATTGTGGGGCTCGGTGGCTGACCTGGCCGGTATTGACCTGGGGGCATCTGTGGCTGATGGAGACTGAGTCAATAACTTCACAGATGGCACAGCTAACTCTGTGATGGATAGCTCTTTCACCTGAGTCGCCGAACGGAGCTCAGGAACCGAAAGTCCAATCTGAGTCATGGTCGTTCTGAGCACTTCTTTGTAATCCACCCCTGTTAATTTGGCTAAATTCTGCAAATCAGATAAATACAACGCAGTTTTAGCTTTAGCAAAATGTTCAGTACAAACAGTAGATAACTCTGAAATGCAACATGTATATTTCCTTTCAGCAGAAACAAATGTATAAGGTAAAGTGGGACGCAACACATCCAAAGCGGCACCACTACTGAACTCAATGACAAGTGTACCATCAAATTCAGATTTCTTTTCAGCGATGGTCTCAGTCTTACTAATTAACCCATATTGGCTTAAAAATTCAATGACCTCCTTACCTCCCGGTTCTGTTATGCCTTCCACCAGTACAGCATTTGGTAATTTAATACCACATTTCAAAAACACATCCATGATTTTCACAGAACTGAAATAACTCAATTTAACAACTCAATGTACATTAAACACTCCAATTCCTCCTGGCTGGCTCGCCAAATGTAACACGTATGATTACTGCAATAATAGATTAAAATAGTGGACCGGTATCAGAAAGACTAAGTTCAGCTCAGGGAGGAAAATGGCGTGTTCAATGAGACACAGACACGTGGTTGCGATACCCAAAAGTGTAGTATATTATAGTGACATAAGCTGACAGACAGTTTCAATATTTACATGTACACAAAGATGGTAATGAGTTCATAATTGTTAATAAACAAATCTAAGTGTTGTTTTCTCAAGTCATACACAATCATTCAAATGATTAAAAGCTGCAACCGTCCTTGCACAATGCACACTGGGTCAATCAGTTCATTAAATTCAAAGAACCATAATGTAGGAATGTGTGTATTGGTGTGCGGGGATGTGTAAGGGGAGCAGCTGCAGCGCCTCCTACCACACCGGCAAATGCTTGCACTCAATCTTCAGTTCAGGGCCTAGTAGCTCGCCATCCATACAAGAAACCTGGCCAGTTCTCATATGATTAAGTCATTCAATACAGCAGTCTCAACATAAAATGGAGGCATCTGCAGCAGCTCAACACGTCGACTCCCACACACACACAAACTAACAGCGCGCGGCCATATTTAAAGGGAAATGACGCGATCTCCGTGCCAAATCTCGCGATACTTGTACAAATCTCGCGATAACGTGTGAGAGTGGAGAGTCGTGAGAACAGAGCATATAACAGTAAACCAGGGTTACACTAGACACTAATTAAAGTTAATAAAGTCAAATCGCAGCAGCACTACACACTAACTAAAGTTAATAAAGTCAAATCGCAGCAGCACTAGACACTAACTAAAGTTAATAAAGTCAAATCGCAGCAGCACTACACACTAACTAAAGTTAATGAAGTCAAATCGCAGCAGCACTACACACTAACTAAAGTTAATAAAGTCAAATCGCAGCAGCACTACACACTAACTAAAGTTAATAAAGTCAAATCGCAGCAGCACTACACACTAACTAAAGTTAATGAAGTCAAATCGCAGCAGCACTACACACTAACTAAAGTTAATAAAGTCAAATCGCAGCAGCACTACACACTAACTATAGTTAATAAAGTCAAATCGCAGCAGCACTACACACTAACTATAGTTAATAAAGTCAAATCGCAGCAGGCCTAGACACTAACTAAAGTTAATAAAGTCAAATCGCAGCAGCACTACACACTAACTAAAGTTAATAAAGTCAAATCGCAGCAGCACTAGACACTAACTATAGTTAATAAAGTCAAATCGCAGCAGCACTAGACACTAACTATAGTTAATAAAGTCAAATCGCAGCAGCACTACACACTAACTATAGTTAATAAAGTCAAATCGCAGCAGCACTACACACTAACTATAGTTAATAAAGTCAAATCGCAGCAGCACTACACACTAACTAAAGTTAATAAAGTCAAATCGCAGCAGCACTACACACTAACTAAAGTTAATAAAGTCAAATCGCAGCAGCACTACACACTAACTATAGTTAATAAAGTCAAATCGCAGCAGCACTAGACACTAACTATAGTTAATAAAGTCAAATCGCAGCAGCACTTGACACTAAAGCCTAGTTCACACTGCCCGATTTTTGCCCCGATTTTGAGTCGCCGACAGGTTTTGTGAAATCGCCGACAAATGCCCGAGATCACAGGCAAATCGGTGCTCGTGCACGCGAGTGACATGTCACGCAGTGTGAATGATCAAAGACGCGATCAGAGAGAATCGCCGACGAGTCGCCGACGCCGGTGAGATATTTGGCATGCTAAATATCTGGAGCTGTCGGCGATTCAAACTCCTGCTGTGTGAACTGCGTTCTGACTGAAAATTACATCGGCGATGACCAACAGCCAATGAGAGAGTGAGATACAGGGCAGAAGGACGTTCAGGGAGGAGTTATAGAGCAGAATATCAGTATTTTAATAGATATATTTACAATTCTATCAAACAGAAACAAAGGCCAAACATTTGCACATCCAGCCACAGCAGCAGCACATTAAATAATTATTTATTTACCTCAAACTGTCTTTGCAGAACACAATCCTGACTCCCTCTGTCTCTCCAACAATTTCTACCGCCATAATCTTTTTTCTTTTTCTCCACAAATCAGCGCACATACAATTTGAAGCAAACTTTGTGCAGTTTATCATTTTTAATAACAATTCCAAGTCTCGCGCGAGAACTCCGGTCTGACGCACGTGTGATCTCGCGTTGTTTACTTGTCACATCGCACGTGTGTTTGGGAAACGTAGTTTGCACACCGGAGAGCGAGAGTTGTCGGCGATTCTTCCTCTTGTTCAGTCATGCAGTGTGAACTCCTCTGTCGTCAAACCATCGTGCAGTGTGAACACAGCAGTGACTGAATGATACCCTGGATAGTCATGCAGTGTGAATAGAGCAGTGACCCGACGAGTTTGAAAATCGTGCAGTCTGAACTAGGCTTAACTAAAGTTAATAAAGTCAAATCGCAGCAGCACTAGACACTAACTAAAGTTAATAAAGTCAAATCGCAGCAGCACTACACACTAACTATAGTTAATAAAGTCAAATCGCAGCAGCACTAGACACTAACTATAGTTAATAAAGTCAAATCGCAGCAGCACTACACACTAACTAAAGTTAATAAAGTCAAATCGCAGCAGCACTAGACACTAACTATAGTTAATAAAGTCAAATCGCAGCAGCACTACAAACTAACTATAGTTAATAAAGTCAAATCGCAGCAGCACTACACACTAACTAAAGTTAATAAAGTCAAATCGCAGCAGCACTACACACTAACTATAGTTAATAAAGTCAAATCGCAGCAGCACTACACACTAACTATAGTTAATAAAGTCAAATCGCAGCAGCACTAGACACTAACTAAAGTTAATAAAGTCAAATCGCAGCAGCACTAGACACTAACTATAGTTAAACAAGTCAAATCGCAGCAGCACTAGACACTAACTAAAGTTAATAAAGTCAAATCGCAGCAGCACTAGACACTAACTAAAGTTAATAAAGTAAAATCGCAGCAGCACTACACACTAACTATAGTTAAACAAGTCAAATCGCAGCAGCACTACACACTAACTAAAGTTAATAAAGTCAAATCGCAGCAGCACTACACACTAACTAAAGTTAATAAAGTCAAATCGCAGCAGCACTACACACTAACTAAAGTTAATAAAGTCAAATCGCAGCAGCCCTACACACTAACTAAAGTTAATGAAGTCAAATCGCAGCAGCACTAGACACTAACTATAGTTAATAAAGTCAAATCGCAGCAGCACTACACACTAACTAAAGTTAATAAAGTCAAATCGCAGCAGCACTACACACTAACTAAAGTTAATAAAGTCAAATCGCAGCAGCACTACACACTAACTAAAGTTAATAAAGTCAAATCGCAGCAGCACTACACACTAACTAAAGTTAATAAAGTCAAATCGCAGCAGCACTACACACTAACTAAAGTTAATAAAGTCAAATCGCAGCAGCACTACACACTAACTAAAGTTAATAAAGTCAAATCGCAGCAGCACTACACACCAACTAAAGTTAATAAAGTCAAATCGCAGCAGCACTACACACTAACTATAGTTAATAAAGTCAAATCGCAGCAGCACTAGACACTAACTAAAGTTAATTAAGTCAAATCGCAGCAGCACTAGACACTAACTAAAGTTAATAAAGTCAAATCGCAGCAGCACTAGACACTAACTATAGTTAATAAAGTCAAATCGCAGCAGCACTAGACACTAACTATAGTTAATAAAGTCAAATCGCAGCAGCACTACACACTAACTATAGTTAATAAAGTCAAATCGCAGCAGCACTAGACACTAACTATAGTTAATAAAGTCAAATCGCAGCAGCACTAGACACTAACTAAAGTTAATAAAGTCAAATCGCAGCAGCACTAGACACTAACTAAAGTTAATAAAGTCAAATCGCAGCAGCACTAGACACTAACTATAGTTAATAAAGTCAAATCGCAGCAGCACTACACACTAACTATAGTTAATAAAGTCAAATCGCAGCAGCACTACACACTAACTATAGTTAATAAAGTCAAATCGCAGCAGCACTACACACTAACTAAAGTTAATAAAGTCAAATCGCAGCAGCACTACACACTAACTAAAGTTAATAAAGTCAAATCGCAGCAGCACTAGACACTAACTAAAGTTAATAAAGTCAAATCGCAGCAGCACTAGACACTAACTAAAGTTAATAAAGTCAAATCGCAGCAGCACTAGACACTAACTAAAGTTAATAAAGTCAAATCGCAGCAGCACTTGACACTAACTAAAGTTAATAAAGTCAAATCGCAGCAGCACTACACACTAACTAAAGTTAATAAAGTCAAATCGCAGCAGCACTTGACACTAACTAAAGTTAATAAAGCCAAATCGCAGCAGCACTACACACTAACTAAAGTTAATAAAGTCAAATCGCAGCAGCACTAGACACTAACTAAAGTTAATAAAGTCAAATCGCAGCAGCACTACACACTAACTAAAGTTAATAAAGTCAAATCGCAGCAGCACTACACACTAACTAAAGTTAATAAAGTCAAATCGCAGCAGCACTACACACTAACTAAAGTTAATAAAGTCAAATCGCAGCAGCACTACACACTAACTAAAGTTAATAAAGTCAAATCGCAGCAGCACTACACACCAACTAAAGTTAATAAAGTCAAATCGCAGCAGCACTACACACTAACTATAGTTAATAAAGTCAAATCGCAGCAGCACTAGACACTAACTAAAGTTAATTAAGTCAAATCGCAGCAGCACTACACACTAACTATAGTTAATAAAGTCAAATCGCAGCAGCACTACACACTAACTATAGTTAAACAAGTCAAATCGCAGCAGCACTACACACTAACTATAGTTAATAAAGTCAAATCGCAGCAGCACTACACACCAACTAAAGTTAATAAAGTCAAATCGCAGCAGCACTACACACTAACTATAGTTAATAAAGTCAAATCGCAGCAGCACTAGACACTAACTAAAGTTAATTAAGTCAAATCGCAGCAGCACTAGACACTAACTAAAGTTAATAAAGTCAAATCGCAGCAGCACTAGACACTAACTATAGTTAATAAAGTCAAATCGCAGCAGCACTAGACACTAACTATAGTTAATAAAGTCAAATCGCAGCAGCACTACACACTAACTATAGTTAATAAAGTCAAATCGCAGCAGCACTAGACACTAACTATAGTTAATAAAGTCAAATCGCAGCAGCACTAGACACTAACTAAAGTTAATAAAGTCAAATCGCAGCAGCACTAGACACTAACTAAAGTTAATAAAGTCAAATCGCAGCAGCACTAGACACTAACTATAGTTAATAAAGTCAAATCGCAGCAGCACTACACACTAACTATAGTTAATAAAGTCAAATCGCAGCAGCACTACACACTAACTATAGTTAATAAAGTCAAATCGCAGCAGCACTACACACTAACTAAAGTTAATAAAGTCAAATCGCAGCAGCACTACACACTAACTAAAGTTAATAAAGTCAAATCGCAGCAGCACTAGACACTAACTAAAGTTAATAAAGTCAAATCGCAGCAGCACTAGACACTAACTAAAGTTAATAAAGTCAAATCGCAGCAGCACTAGACACTAACTAAAGTTAATAAAGTCAAATCGCAGCAGCACTTGACACTAACTAAAGTTAATAAAGTCAAATCGCAGCAGCACTACACACTAACTAAAGTTAATAAAGTCAAATCGCAGCAGCACTTGACACTAACTAAAGTTAATAAAGCCAAATCGCAGCAGCACTACACACTAACTAAAGTTAATAAAGTCAAATCGCAGCAGCACTAGACACTAACTAAAGTTAATAAAGTCAAATCGCAGCAGCACTACACACTAACTAAAGTTAATAAAGTCAAATCGCAGCAGCACTACACACTAACTAAAGTTAATAAAGTCAAATCGCAGCAGCACTACACACTAACTAAAGTTAATAAAGTCAAATCGCAGCAGCACTACACACTAACTAAAGTTAATAAAGTCAAATCGCAGCAGCACTACACACCAACTAAAGTTAATAAAGTCAAATCGCAGCAGCACTACACACTAACTATAGTTAATAAAGTCAAATCGCAGCAGCACTAGACACTAACTAAAGTTAATTAAGTCAAATCGCAGCAGCACTACACACTAACTATAGTTAATAAAGTCAAATCGCAGCAGCACTTGACACTAAAGCCTAGTTCACACTGCCCGATTTTTGCCCCGATTTTGAGTCGCCGACAGGTTTTGTGAAATCGCCGACAAATGCCCGAGATCACAGGCAAATCGGTGCTCGTGCACGCGAGTGACATGTCACGCAGTGTGAATGATCAAAGACGCGATCAGAGAGAATCGCCGACGAGTCGCCGACGCCGGTGAGATATTTGGCATGCTAAATATCTGGAGCTGTCGGCGATTCAAACTCCTGCTGTGTGAACTGCGTTCTGACTGAAAATTACATCGGCGATGACCAACAGCCAATGAGAGAGTGAGATACAGGGCAGAAGGACGTTCAGGGAGGAGTTATAGAGCAGAATATCAGTATTTTAATAGATATATTTACAATTCTATCAAACAGAAACAAAGGCCAAACATTTGCACATCCAGCCACAGCAGCAGCACATTAAATAATTATTTATTTACCTCAAACTGTCTTTGCAGAACACAATCCTGACTCCCTCTGTCTCTCCAACAATTTCTACCGCCATAATCTTTTTTCTTTTTCTCCACAAATCAGCGCACATACAATTTGAAGCAAACTTTGTGCAGTTTATCATTTTTAATAACAATTCCAAGTCTCGCGCGAGAACTCCGGTCTGACGCACGTGTGATCTCGCGTTGTTTACTTGTCACATCGCACGTGTGTTTGGGAAACGTAGTTTGCACACCGGAGAGCGAGAGTTGTCGGCGATTCTTCCTCTTGTTCAGTCATGCAGTGTGAACTCCTCTGTCGTCAAACCATCGTGCAGTGTGAACACAGCAGTGACTGAATGATACCCTGGATAGTCATGCAGTGTGAATAGAGCAGTGACCCGACGAGTTTGAAAATCGTGCAGTCTGAACTAGGCTTAACTAAAGTTAATAAAGTCAAATCGCAGCAGCACTAGACACTAACTAAAGTTAATAAAGTCAAATCGCAGCAGCACTACACACTAACTATAGTTAATAAAGTCAAATCGCAGCAGCACTAGACACTAACTATAGTTAATAAAGTCAAATCGCAGCAGCACTACACACTAACTAAAGTTAATAAAGTCAAATCGCAGCAGCACTAGACACTAACTATAGTTAATAAAGTCAAATCGCAGCAGCACTACAAACTAACTATAGTTAATAAAGTCAAATCGCAGCAGCACTACACACTAACTAAAGTTAATAAAGTCAAATCGCAGCAGCACTACACACTAACTATAGTTAATAAAGTCAAATCGCAGCAGCACTACACACTAACTATAGTTAATAAAGTCAAATCGCAGCAGCACTAGACACTAACTAAAGTTAATAAAGTCAAATCGCAGCAGCACTAGACACTAACTATAGTTAAACAAGTCAAATCGCAGCAGCACTAGACACTAACTAAAGTTAATAAAGTCAAATCGCAGCAGCACTAGACACTAACTAAAGTTAATAAAGTAAAATCGCAGCAGCACTACACACTAACTATAGTTAAACAAGTCAAATCGCAGCAGCACTACACACTAACTAAAGTTAATAAAGTCAAATCGCAGCAGCACTACACACTAACTAAAGTTAATAAAGTCAAATCGCAGCAGCACTACACACTAACTAAAGTTAATAAAGTCAAATCGCAGCAGCCCTACACACTAACTAAAGTTAATGAAGTCAAATCGCAGCAGCACTAGACACTAACTATAGTTAATAAAGTCAAATCGCAGCAGCACTACACACTAACTAAAGTTAATAAAGTCAAATCGCAGCAGCACTACACACTAACTAAAGTTAATAAAGTCAAATCGCAGCAGCACTACACACTAACTAAAGTTAATAAAGTCAAATCGCAGCAGCACTACACACTAACTAAAGTTAATAAAGTCAAATCGCAGCAGCACTACACACTAACTAAAGTTAATAAAGTCAAATCGCAGCAGCACTACACACTAACTAAAGTTAATAAAGTCAAATCGCAGCAGCACTACACACCAACTAAAGTTAATAAAGTCAAATCGCAGCAGCACTACACACTAACTATAGTTAATAAAGTCAAATCGCAGCAGCACTAGACACTAACTAAAGTTAATTAAGTCAAATCGCAGCAGCACTAGACACTAACTAAAGTTAATAAAGTCAAATCGCAGCAGCACTAGACACTAACTATAGTTAATAAAGTCAAATCGCAGCAGCACTAGACACTAACTATAGTTAATAAAGTCAAATCGCAGCAGCACTACACACTAACTATAGTTAATAAAGTCAAATCGCAGCAGCACTAGACACTAACTATAGTTAATAAAGTCAAATCGCAGCAGCACTAGACACTAACTAAAGTTAATAAAGTCAAATCGCAGCAGCACTAGACACTAACTAAAGTTAATAAAGTCAAATCGCAGCAGCACTAGACACTAACTATAGTTAATAAAGTCAAATCGCAGCAGCACTACACACTAACTATAGTTAATAAAGTCAAATCGCAGCAGCACTACACACTAACTATAGTTAATAAAGTCAAATCGCAGCAGCACTACACACTAACTAAAGTTAATAAAGTCAAATCGCAGCAGCACTACACACTAACTAAAGTTAATAAAGTCAAATCGCAGCAGCACTAGACACTAACTAAAGTTAATAAAGTCAAATCGCAGCAGCACTAGACACTAACTAAAGTTAATAAAGTCAAATCGCAGCAGCACTAGACACTAACTAAAGTTAATAAAGTCAAATCGCAGCAGCACTTGACACTAACTAAAGTTAATAAAGTCAAATCGCAGCAGCACTACACACTAACTAAAGTTAATAAAGTCAAATCGCAGCAGCACTTGACACTAACTAAAGTTAATAAAGCCAAATCGCAGCAGCACTACACACTAACTAAAGTTAATAAAGTCAAATCGCAGCAGCACTAGACACTAACTAAAGTTAATAAAGTCAAATCGCAGCAGCACTACACACTAACTAAAGTTAATAAAGTCAAATCGCAGCAGCACTACACACTAACTAAAGTTAATAAAGTCAAATCGCAGCAGCACTACACACTAACTAAAGTTAATAAAGTCAAATCGCAGCAGCACTACACACTAACTAAAGTTAATAAAGTCAAATCGCAGCAGCACTACACACCAACTAAAGTTAATAAAGTCAAATCGCAGCAGCACTACACACTAACTATAGTTAATAAAGTCAAATCGCAGCAGCACTAGACACTAACTAAAGTTAATTAAGTCAAATCGCAGCAGCACTACACACTAACTATAGTTAATAAAGTCAAATCGCAGCAGCACTACACACTAACTATAGTTAAACAAGTCAAATCGCAGCAGCACTACACACTAACTATAGTTAATAAAGTCAAATCGCAGCAGCACTACACACCAACTAAAGTTAATAAAGTCAAATCGCAGCAGCACTACACACTAACTATAGTTAATAAAGTCAAATCGCAGCAGCACTAGACACTAACTAAAGTTAATTAAGTCAAATCGCAGCAGCACTAGACACTAACTAAAGTTAATAAAGTCAAATCGCAGCAGCACTAGACACTAACTATAGTTAATAAAGTCAAATCGCAGCAGCACTAGACACTAACTATAGTTAATAAAGTCAAATCGCAGCAGCACTACACACTAACTATAGTTAATAAAGTCAAATCGCAGCAGCACTAGACACTAACTATAGTTAATAAAGTCAAATCGCAGCAGCACTAGACACTAACTAAAGTTAATAAAGTCAAATCGCAGCAGCACTAGACACTAACTAAAGTTAATAAAGTCAAATCGCAGCAGCACTAGACACTAACTATAGTTAATAAAGTCAAATCGCAGCAGCACTACACACTAACTATAGTTAATAAAGTCAAATCGCAGCAGCACTACACACTAACTATAGTTAATAAAGTCAAATCGCAGCAGCACTACACACTAACTAAAGTTAATAAAGTCAAATCGCAGCAGCACTACACACTAACTAAAGTTAATAAAGTCAAATCGCAGCAGCACTAGACACTAACTAAAGTTAATAAAGTCAAATCGCAGCAGCACTAGACACTAACTAAAGTTAATAAAGTCAAATCGCAGCAGCACTAGACACTAACTAAAGTTAATAAAGTCAAATCGCAGCAGCACTTGACACTAACTAAAGTTAATAAAGTCAAATCGCAGCAGCACTACACACTAACTAAAGTTAATAAAGTCAAATCGCAGCAGCACTTGACACTAACTAAAGTTAATAAAGCCAAATCGCAGCAGCACTACACACTAACTAAAGTTAATAAAGTCAAATCGCAGCAGCACTAGACACTAACTAAAGTTAATAAAGTCAAATCGCAGCAGCACTACACACTAACTAAAGTTAATAAAGTCAAATCGCAGCAGCACTACACACTAACTAAAGTTAATAAAGTCAAATCGCAGCAGCACTACACACTAACTAAAGTTAATAAAGTCAAATCGCAGCAGCACTACACACTAACTAAAGTTAATAAAGTCAAATCGCAGCAGCACTACACACCAACTAAAGTTAATAAAGTCAAATCGCAGCAGCACTACACACTAACTATAGTTAATAAAGTCAAATCGCAGCAGCACTAGACACTAACTAAAGTTAATTAAGTCAAATCGCAGCAGCACTACACACTAACTATAGTTAATAAAGTCAAATCGCAGCAGCACTACACACTAACTATAGTTAAACAAGTCAAATCGCAGCAGCACTACACACTAACTATAGTTAATAAAGTCAAATCGCAGCAGCACTACACACTAACTAAAGTTAATTAAGTCAAATCGCAGCAGCACTAGACACTAACTAAAGTTAATAAAGTCAAATCGCAGCAGCACTAGACACTAACTATAGTTAATAAAGTCAAATCGCAGCAGCACTAGACACTAACTATAGTTAATAAAGTAAAATCGCAGCAGCACTACACACTAACTATAGTTAATAAAGTCAAATCGCAGCAGCACTAGACACTAACTATAGTTAATAAAGTCAAATCGCAGCAGCACTAGACACTAACTAAAGTTAATAAAGTCAAATCGCAGCAGCACTAGACACTAACTAAAGTTAATAGTCAAATCACAGCAGCACTAGACACTAACTATAGTTAATAAAGTCAAATCGCAGCAGCACTACACACTAACTATAGTTAATAAAGTCAAATCGCAGCAGCACTACACACTAACTATAGTTAATAAAGTCAAATCGCAGCAGCACTACACACTAACTAAAGTTAATAAAGTCAAATCGCAGCAGCACTACACACTAACTAAAGTTAATAAAGTCAAATCGCAGCAGCACTAGACACTAACTAAAGGTAATAAAGTCAAATCGCAGCAGCACTAGACACTAACTAAAGTTAATAAAGTCAAATCGCAGCAGCACTAGACACTAACTAAAGTTAATAAAGTCAAATCGCAGCAGCACTTGACACTAACTAAAGTTAATAAAGTCAAATCGCAGCAGCACTACACACTAACTAAAGTTAATAAAGTCAAATCGCAGCAGCACTTGACACTAACTAAAGTTAATAAAGCCAAATCGCAGCAGCACTACACACTAACTAAAGTTAATAAAGTCAAATCGCAGCAGCACTAGACACTAACTAAAGTTAATAAAGTCAAATCGCAGCAGCACTTGACACTAACTAAAGTTAATAAAGTCAAATCGCAGCAGCACTACACACTAACTAAAGTTAATAAAGTCAAATCGCAGCAGCACTAGACACTAACTAAAGTTAATAAAGTCAAATCGCAGCAGCACTAGACACTAACTAAAGTTAATAAAGTCAAATCGCAGAAGCACTACACACTAACTATAGTTAAACAAGTCAAATCGCAGCAGCACTACACACTAACTAAAGTTAATAAAGTCAAATCGCAGCAGCACTAGACACTAACTATAGTTAAACAAGTCAAATCGCAGCAGCACTACACACTAACTAAAGTTAATAAAGTCAAATCGCAGCAGCACTACACACTAACTATAGTTAAACAAGTCAAATCGCAGCAGCACTACACACTAACTAAAGTTAATAAAGTCAAATCGCAGCAGCACTACACACTAACTAAAGTTAATAAAGTCAAATCGCAGCAGCACTACACACTAACTAAAGTTAATAAAGTCAAATCGCAGCAGCACTACACACTAACTATAGTTAATAAAGTCAAATCGCAGCAGCACTACACACTAACTATAGTTAATAAAGTCAAATCGCAGCAGCACTAGACACTAACTAAAGTTAATAAAGTCAAATCGCAGCAGCACTAGACACTAACTAAAGTTAATAAAGTCAAATCGCAGCAGCACTACACACTAACTATAGTTAATGAAGTCAAATCGCAGCAGCACTAGACACTAACTATAGTTAATAAAGTCAAATCGCAGCAGCACTAGACACTAACTAAAGTTAATAAAGTCAAATCGCAGCAGCACTACACACTAACTATAGTTAATAAAGTCAAATCGCAGCAGCACTAGACACTAACTATAGTTAAACAAGTCAAATCGCAGCAGCACTACACGCTAACTATAGTTAATAAAGTCAAATCGCAGCAGCACTAGACACTAACTATAGTTAATAAAGTCAAATCGCAGCAGCACTAGACACTAACTATAGTTAATAAAGTCAAATCGCAGCAGCACTAGACACTAACTATAGTTAATAAAGTCAAATCGCAGCAGCACTAGACACTAACTATAGTTAATAAAGTCAAATCGCAGCAGCACTACACACTAACTATAGTTAATAAAGTCAAATCGCAGCAGCACTACACACTAACTAAAGTTAATAAAGTCAAATCGCAGCAGCACTAGACACTAACTAAAGTTAATAAAGTCAAATCGCAGCAGCACTAGACACTAACTAAAGTTAATAAAGTCAAATCGCAGCAGCACTAGACACTAACTAAAGTTAATAAAGTCAAATCGCAGCAGCACTTGACACTAACTAAAGTTAATAAAGTCAAATCGCAGCAGCACTACACACCAACTAAAGTTAATAAAGTCAAATCGCAGCAGCACTACACACTAACTATAGTTAATAAAGTCAAATCGCAGCAGCACTAGACACTAACTAAAGTTAATTAAGTCAAATCGCAGCAGCACTACACACTAACTATAGTTAATAAAGTCAAATCGCAGCAGCACTACACACTAACTATAGTTAAACAAGTCAAATCGCAGCAGCACTACACACTAACTATAGTTAATAAAGTCAAATCGCAGCAGCACTACACACTAACTAAAGTTAATTAAGTCAAATCGCAGCAGCACTAGACACTAACTAAAGTTAATAAAGTCAAATCGCAGCAGCACTAGACACTAACTATAGTTAATAAAGTCAAATCGCAGCAGCACTAGACACTAACTATAGTTAATAAAGTCAAATCGCAGCAGCACTAGACACTAACTAAAGTTAATTAAGTCAAATCGCAGCAGCACTACACACTAACTATAGTTAATAAAGTCAAATCGCAGCAGCACTACACACTAACTATAGTTAAACAAGTCAAATCGCAGCAGCACTACACACTAACTATAGTTAATAAAGTCAAATCGCAGCAGCACTACACACTAACTAAAGTTAATTAAGTCAAATCGCAGCAGCACTAGACACTAACTAAAGTTAATAAAGTCAAATCGCAGCAGCACTAGACACTAACTATAGTTAATAAAGTCAAATCGCAGCAGCACTAGACACTAACTATAGTTAATAAAGTAAAATCGCAGCAGCACTACACACTAACTATAGTTAATAAAGTCAAATCGCAGCAGCACTAGACACTAACTATAGTTAATAAAGTCAAATCGCAGCAGCACTAGACACTAACTAAAGTTAATAAAGTCAAATCGCAGCAGCACTAGACACTAACTAAAGTTAATAGTCAAATCACAGCAGCACTAGACACTAACTATAGTTAATAAAGTCAAATCGCAGCAGCACTACACACTAACTATAGTTAATAAAGTCAAATCGCAGCAGCACTACACACTAACTATAGTTAATAAAGTCAAATCGCAGCAGCACTACACACTAACTAAAGTTAATAAAGTCAAATCGCAGCAGCACTACACACTAACTAAAGTTAATAAAGTCAAATCGCAGCAGCACTAGACACTAACTAAAGGTAATAAAGTCAAATCGCAGCAGCACTAGACACTAACTAAAGTTAATAAAGTCAAATCGCAGCAGCACTAGACACTAACTAAAGTTAATAAAGTCAAATCGCAGCAGCACTTGACACTAACTAAAGTTAATAAAGTCAAATCGCAGCAGCACTACACACTAACTAAAGTTAATAAAGTCAAATCGCAGCAGCACTTGACACTAACTAAAGTTAATAAAGCCAAATCGCAGCAGCACTACACACTAACTAAAGTTAATAAAGTCAAATCGCAGCAGCACTAGACACTAACTAAAGTTAATAAAGTCAAATCGCAGCAGCACTTGACACTAACTAAAGTTAATAAAGTCAAATCGCAGCAGCACTACACACTAACTAAAGTTAATAAAGTCAAATCGCAGCAGCACTAGACACTAACTAAAGTTAATAAAGTCAAATCGCAGCAGCACTAGACACTAACTAAAGTTAATAAAGTCAAATCGCAGAAGCACTACACACTAACTATAGTTAAACAAGTCAAATCGCAGCAGCACTACACACTAACTAAAGTTAATAAAGTCAAATCGCAGCAGCACTAGACACTAACTATAGTTAAACAAGTCAAATCGCAGCAGCACTACACACTAACTAAAGTTAATAAAGTCAAATCGCAGCAGCACTACACACTAACTATAGTTAAACAAGTCAAATCGCAGCAGCACTACACACTAACTAAAGTTAATAAAGTCAAATCGCAGCAGCACTACACACTAACTAAAGTTAATAAAGTCAAATCGCAGCAGCACTACACACTAACTAAAGTTAATAAAGTCAAATCGCAGCAGCACTACACACTAACTATAGTTAATAAAGTCAAATCGCAGCAGCACTACACACTAACTATAGTTAATAAAGTCAAATCGCAGCAGCACTAGACACTAACTAAAGTTAATAAAGTCAAATCGCAGCAGCACTAGACACTAACTAAAGTTAATAAAGTCAAATCGCAGCAGCACTACACACTAACTATAGTTAATGAAGTCAAATCGCAGCAGCACTAGACACTAACTATAGTTAATAAAGTCAAATCGCAGCAGCACTAGACACTAACTAAAGTTAATAAAGTCAAATCGCAGCAGCACTACACACTAACTATAGTTAATAAAGTCAAATCGCAGCAGCACTAGACACTAACTATAGTTAAACAAGTCAAATCGCAGCAGCACTACACGCTAACTATAGTTAATAAAGTCAAATCGCAGCAGCACTAGACACTAACTATAGTTAATAAAGTCAAATCGCAGCAGCACTAGACACTAACTATAGTTAATAAAGTCAAATCGCAGCAGCACTAGACACTAACTATAGTTAATAAAGTCAAATCGCAGCAGCACTAGACACTAACTATAGTTAATAAAGTCAAATCGCAGCAGCACTACACACTAACTATAGTTAATAAAGTCAAATCGCAGCAGCACTACACACTAACTAAAGTTAATAAAGTCAAATCGCAGCAGCACTAGACACTAACTAAAGTTAATAAAGTCAAATCGCAGCAGCACTAGACACTAACTAAAGTTAATAAAGTCAAATCGCAGCAGCACTAGACACTAACTAAAGTTAATAAAGTCAAATCGCAGCAGCACTTGACACTAACTAAAGTTAATAAAGTCAAATCGCAGCAGCACTACACACCAACTAAAGTTAATAAAGTCAAATCGCAGCAGCACTACACACTAACTATAGTTAATAAAGTCAAATCGCAGCAGCACTAGACACTAACTAAAGTTAATTAAGTCAAATCGCAGCAGCACTACACACTAACTATAGTTAATAAAGTCAAATCGCAGCAGCACTACACACTAACTATAGTTAAACAAGTCAAATCGCAGCAGCACTACACACTAACTATAGTTAATAAAGTCAAATCGCAGCAGCACTACACACTAACTAAAGTTAATTAAGTCAAATCGCAGCAGCACTAGACACTAACTAAAGTTAATAAAGTCAAATCGCAGCAGCACTAGACACTAACTATAGTTAATAAAGTCAAATCGCAGCAGCACTAGACACTAACTATAGTTAATAAAGTCAAATCGCAGCAGCACTACACACTAACTATAGTTAATAAAGTCAAATCGCAGCAGCACTAGACACTAACTATAGTTAATAAAGTCAAATCGCAGCAGCACTAGACACTAACTAAAGTTAATAAAGTCAAATCGCAGCAGCACTAGACACTAACTAAAGTTAATAGTCAAATCACAGCAGCACTAGACACTAACTATAGTTAATAAAGTCAAATCGCAGCAGCACTACACACTAACTATAGTTAATAAAGTCAAATCGCAGCAGCACTACACACTAACTATAGTTAATAAAGTCAAATCGCAGCAGCACTACACACTAACTAAAGTTAATAAAGTCAAATCGCAGCAGCACTACACACTAACTAAAGTTAATAAAGTCAAATCGCAGCAGCACTAGACACTAACTAAAGGTAATAAAGTCAAATCGCAGCAGCACTAGACACTAACTAAAGTTAATAAAGTCAAATCGCAGCAGCACTAGACACTAACTAAAGTTAATAAAGTCAAATCGCAGCAGCACTTGACACTAACTAAAGTTAATAAAGTCAAATCGCAGCAGCACTACACACTAACTAAAGTTAATAAAGTCAAATCGCAGCAGCACTTGACACTAACTAAAGTTAATAAAGCCAAATCGCAGCAGCACTACACACTAACTAAAGTTAATAAAGTCAAATCGCAGCAGCACTAGACACTAACTAAAGTTAATAAAGTCAAATCGCAGCAGCACTTGACACTAACTAAAGTTAATAAAGTCAAATCGCAGCAGCACTACACACTAACTAAAGTTAATAAAGTCAAATCACAGCAGCACTAGACAATAACTAAAGTTAATAAAGTCAAATCGCAGCAGCACTAGACACTAACTAAAGTTAATAAAGTCAAATCGCAGAAGCACTACACACTAACTATAGTTAAACAAGTCAAATCGCAGCAGCACTACACACTAACTAAAGTTAATAAAGTCAAATCGCAGCAGCACTACACACTAACTATAGTTAATGAAGTCAAATCGCAGCAGCACTAGACACTAACTATAGTTAATAAAGTCAAATCGCAGCAGCACTAGACACTAACTATAGTTAAACAAGTCAAATCGCAGCAGCACTACACACTAACTAAAGTTAATAAAGTCAAATCGCAGCAGCACTACACACTAACTATAGTTAAACAAGTCAAATCGCAGCAGCACTACACACTAACTAAAGTTAATAAAGTCAAATCGCAGCAGCACTACACACTAACTAAAGTTAATAAAGTCAAATCGCAGCAGCACTACACACTAACTAAAGTTAATAAAGTCAAATCGCAGCAGCACTACACACTAACTATAGTTAATAAAGTCAAATCGCAGCAGCACTACACACTAACTATAGTTAATAAAGTCAAATCGCAGCAGCACTAGACACTAACTAAAGTTAATAAAGTCAAATCGCAGCAGCACTAGACACTAACTAAAGTTAATAAAGTCAAATCGCAGCAGCACTACACACTAACTATAGTTAATGAAGTCAAATCGCAGCAGCACTAGACACTAACTATAGTTAATAAAGTCAAATCGCAGCAGCACTAGACACTAACTAAAGTTAATAAAGTCAAATCGCAGCAGCACTACACACTAACTATAGTTAATAAAGTCAAATCGCAGCAGCACTAGACACTAACTATAGTTAAACAAGTCAAATCGCAGCAGCACTACACGCTAACTATAGTTAATAAAGTCAAATCGCAGCAGCACTAGACACTAACTATAGTTAATAAAGTCAAATCGCAGCAGCACTAGACACTAACTATAGTTAATAAAGTCAAATCGCAGCAGCACTAGACACTAACTATAGTTAATAAAGTCAAATCGCAGCAGCACTAGACACTAACTATAGTTAATAAAGTCAAATCGCAGCAGCACTACACACTAACTATAGTTAATAAAGTCAAATCGCAGCAGCACTACACACTAACTAAAGTTAATAAAGTCAAATCGCAGCAGCACTACACACTAACTATAGTTAAACAAGTCAAATCGCAGCAGCACTACACACTAACTATAGTTAATAAAGTCAAATCGCAGCAGCACTAGACACTAACTATAGTTAATAAAGTCAAATCGCAGCAGCACTAGACACTAACTATAGTTAATAAAGTCAAATCGCAGCAGCACTAGACACTAACTATAGTTAATAAAGTCAAATCGCAGCAGCACTAGACACTAACTATAGTTAATAAAGTCAAATCGCAGCAGCACTACACACTAACTATAGTTAATAAAGTCAAATCGCAGCAGCACTACACACTAACTATAGTTAATAAAGTCAAATCGCAGCAGCACTAGACACTAACTATAGTTAATAAAGTCAAATCGCAGCAGCACTAGACACTAACTATAGTTAATAAAGTCAAATCGCAGCAGCACTAGACACTAACTATAGTTAATAAAGTCAAATCGCAGCAGCACTAGACACTAACTATAGTTAATAAAGTCAAATCGCAGCAGCACTACACACTAACTATAGTTAATAAAGTCAAATCGCAGCAGCACTACACACTAACTAAAGTTAATAAAGTCAAATCGCAGCAGCACTACACACTAACTATAGTTAAACAAGTCAAATCGCAGCAGCACTAGACACTATCTTAAGTTAATAAAGTCAAATCGCAGCAACACTAGACACTAACTAAAGTTAATAAAGTCAAATCGCAGCAGCACTAGACACTAACTATAGTTAATAAAGTCAAATCGCAGCAGCACTAGACACTAACTATAGTTAATAAAGTCAAATCGCAGCAGCACTAGACACTAACTATAGTTAATAAAGTCAAATCGCAGCAGCACTACACACTAACTATAGTTAATAAAGTCAAATCGCAGCAGCACTACACACTAACTAAAGTTAATAAAGTCAAATCGCAGCAGCACTACACACTAACTATAGTTAAACAAGTCAAATCGCAGCAGCACTAGACACTATCTTAAGTTAATAAAGTCAAATCGCAGCAACACTAGACACTAACTATAGTTAATAAAGTCAAATCGCAGCAGCACTAGACACTAACTAAAGTTAATAAAGTCAAATCGCAGCAGCACTACACACTAACTAAAGTTAATAAAGTCAAATCGCAGCAGCACTAGACACTATCTAAAGTTAATAAAGTCAAATCGCAGCAGCACTAGACACTAACTAAAGTTAAACAAGTCAAATCGCAGCAGCACTAGACACTAACTAAAGTTAAACAAGTCAAATCGCAGCAGCACTAGACACTATCTAAAGTTAATAAAGTCAAATCGCAGCAGCACTACACACTAACTAAAGTTAAACAAGTCAAATCGCAGCAGCACTAGACACTAACTAAAGTTAATAAAGTCAAATCGCAGCAGCACTACACACTAACTAAAGTTAATAAAGTCAAATCGCAGCAGCACTAGACACTAACTAAAGTTAAACAAGTCAAATCGCAGCAGCACTAGACACTAACTATAGTTAATAAAGTCAAATCGCAGCAGCACTACACACTAACTAAAGTTAATAAAGTCAAATCGCAGCAGCACTAGACACTAACTATAGTTAATAAAGTCAAATCGCAGCAGCACTACACACTAACTATAGTTAATAAAGTCAAATCGCAGCAGCACTACACACTAACTATAGTTAATAAAGTCAAATCGCAGCAGCACTAGACACTAACTATAGTTAATAAAGTCAAATCGCAGCAGCACTAGACACTAACTAAAGTTAATAAAGTCAAATCGCAGCAGCACTAGACACTAACTAAAGTTAATAAAGTCAAATCGCAGCAGCACTACACACTAACTATAGTTAATAAAGTCAAATCGCAGCAGCACTACACACTAACTAGACAGCACAGACAGGCCCTCATCAGAGGATGGGTCAGAGGGGAAGCACTGGCCAATGAGAGACAAGGATATTGACCGCACTGGCCAATGAGAGACGAGGATACTGACCGCACTGGCCAATGAGAGACGAGGATACTGACCGCACTGGCCAATGAGAGACGAGGATACTGACCGCACGCGGAGACAGCAGAGCCGGCAGGAACCGGGACAGGAAATACGGCCTCCTGAAGATACTGAAGACACGAGAACAGAGTTTCCGCAGTCTGTGTGTGTGTGTTTGTGACAGAGTGTGTGAGTGTGTGTGTGTGTACCTGGCCTCTATCACCGTCGCTGGGATCTTATTGGTGCTCATGAAGAGTGTTACGGCCTTCTGCACGTCCTGCTGCGCTGGACTCTGAAACACAGTTTAGGGCTCAACATTATGCTCCGAACAAACATACAGTCCCCCGCCGCGCTCCAGGACGCCATTAAAATAACTGCTAGTTCCCAACGCTGGGATCTCTGTAGAGACGCAACCAGCTATTGGTCAGTGTCTTGCTCTGGAGGCGGGCATATGCAAATGTGTTGACCCATGTGGCGTCTGAGTTCACAGAGGTCACATGACTTACTTCAAGCGCTCCGGCGGAGCCATTCACCACCTCAAAGATGCCCGTCTCCTCCAGCGACACCTGCACACGCACACACACACACACACACACACACACACACACACACACACAGTCAGTCCTATAGAAACACACACACCCTCTCGATAAGAGAAAGCCTGGAGTGAGTGTGTGTGTGTGTGTGTGCGTGTGTGTGTGTGTGTGTGTGTGTGTGTGTGTGTGTGCGCGCAGACCTTCAGATCCCTCAGCCGTGTCCTGGCGAGCGTGACGTACTCCTGCAGGAGAGAGCGGTACTTTCCTGCCACGTACGGAGGATGCATGACGTGAACCTGAAGAAGACATCACACACACACACACACACACACTCTCAGTCACTGGAGCGATGGGCTCTGGGCTGCTCTCAGAGGCGCTGGGCTTGCGTCTGACCTTCAGGTACTGTGGCCGCTCGAAGGGCACCAGATCCGTCAGGAACTTCAGCAGGAATAGAGTCGACTTCTTGCTCTGAGCGTGGAAACTGCTGGAGCCGCCAAACGACAGCTGAGAGAAAGATCAGCCACCGTGAGGAGCACGCGGGCACAGGCCTGGCCTGTCTAGTGTGCACATGAGGGTTTTGTCAGTATGGCCTCTGTGCTCCTGTCATTGTCTGATCCCTCCCCCTTGTTATCTAGTGTTGATTTCTCCCACCTGTGTTCCCTCGGCCCTGCCTCATTTGTTCCCGCTATAAGCTCCTGGTGTTTGCCAGTCTGTGTCGGATCGGCGTCACGTCTGCGTCTCCCGGTTCCCGGACTCCTTTTGGTCTGTTTGAGTCTTTGGTTTATGTTTTATGATTATGTGTTTTTCCCCCTAGTGGGTTTTTGTTTTTTATTTATGTTTATTTTTGTAAATAAATCTTCATTTATCTGCACTTGAGTCCTCGTACCATTTTCCCTCGTGTGTTACGTAACACACACACACACACACGTTTGTTTTTGCAATATGTGGGGACATTCCATCGGCGTAATGGTTTTTATACTGTACAAACCGTATTTTCTATCCCCTTACACTGCCCCTAAACCTACCCATCTCACACACACACACACACACACACACACACACACACACACACACACACACACACTGCCCCTAAACCTACCCATCTCACACACACACACACACACACACACACACACACACACACACACACACACACACACACACTGTCCCTAAACCTATCCATCACACACACACACACACACACTATCCCTAAACCTATCCATCACACACACACACACTGTCCCTAAACCTATCCATCACACACACACACACACACACTGTCCCTAAACCTATCCATCACACACACACACACACACACACACTGCCCCTAAACCTACCCATCACAGAAAACATTCTGCATTTTTACATTTAAAAAAAAAACATTTAGTATGTTTATAAATCCATTTACATTGTGGGGACCGCTGGCTGCTGATCTCAGGTTTTACTATCCTTATGGGGACATTTGGTCCCCACAATGTAATATAAACAAGGACACACACACACACACTTAACTGACTTTGAACCAGTCGCTGTAGGAGGGAAAGATGGCGGGTCCCTCGAGACACGCCTGACGGGCCAGCAGGAAGAGCGTCACCATCTTCTCCACATCATAGCTGTGGCACGCCGACCTCAGCAGGCTGGACAGCAGGTCTGAACACACACACACACACACACAGACAGGTGTAGTGATGCTCAGCACTCGTTCAGCAGAAGCGCAGGAGCTTTGGTGCTTTATAAATTAAATGTATTATTATTATTATTACCTGTGAGGCGGCTCTGCGTCTGAGCGTCCCGCACCAGCAGATGAGACACACACGAGAGAACGTGACGCCAGTTCACCTCATGCGTCTCTAAGACCCGCTGCAGATGATCCAACACACACTCCACGCTGAAGACAACACACACCTGACACACACACACACGCACACATGATGGGCGGTGTGTGAAGGCACATGACACTCACCGAATCAGACTTCAGAGTGTTTACCTTACAGAAGAGCGCCGTCAGTAACGGAAGGGTTTTAGCGAAGCTCCACTCGCTCTGCACAGCGATGGCATCTGACACTACACACACATTACAAACACACACACACCACAAACACACACACACAGCTGGGTATTCATGAGTGAGCTGCTAAAACACTCACTCGTTCACTCGTTCCCACAAACACTAGAAGTATTAGAGTGAAGTCTCACCTTTAAAGACGGGTTGGTGTGTGAGCACACGCGTGAGCGAGTGTGTGAAGAACCGCTGCAGTGTGTCTTCAGAAACACACACACCGAACACTGAGGCATCGAACACCTGAACCCTAAATCACAGCACACATGAAGAGCCACACCACACAATATTCCCTGAGCCGTTCCTGACCGGACATTTACCAGAGCGCAGCCGAGTCCGAGCCGTCCTCACGCAGGCCGTCCAGCAGCCCTGGCAGGAAACACTTCAGCATCAGAGGTGTGTGTGTGTGTGTGTGTGTGTGTGTGTGTGTGTGTGTGTGTGTGTGTGTGTGTGTGTGTGTGTGTGTGTGTGTGTGTGTGTGTGTGTAACAACGATAATAATGAATGAACACACTCACAGGACATCATGGCATCCAGGATGGAGCCGCAGGTCTCCGAGAGTCTGTGACTGGAGTCTTCAAAGGCCCTCCGCACCAGCACACACACCACAGCTACAACACACACACACACCACATCACATGGGCGGCCAAGGCTCATCTTTTGCAGTGCAGTGCATTCTGACAGCTCATGTCAGCTCTCAGTAACGTTTCTGTGCTATATATGTAAAATGTTAATAAACATGAACTGTGTGGAAGTATTGTGTGTGTTTAGCTGATGCACAAAGCATTATCAAATCATTTATAATCAGAAACAAACACATCTGTACACTGAGGGGCAAATCAGCTCAAAAGGGAGCTATATAATGAAGCGTAACGCGTTATGATCGCTTCAGTATGAGCTGGCACACACACACACTCTGCCCTGGCCTGTGCTAGCTGTCCATCTCTCTGAGCGTTCCTCATGCCTTTAGGGATCCGAGCCGATTGGGTTAGTTTAGCTCCGGAGGTTGACGGACCGATGTGTGGCGCATCCTCTGGCCATCGTGATATTCCGGTGTGTGTTTTAAACAGGTGACGTATGCTAGCGCTGCTAGAGGGCACGTTAGCGCTACACAGCTAATCCCATTCTCCTGGTCTTTGTCAGGTTTTGCTCTTTTAATAACTCCTCTCCTGCTGGGGACTAAAATTTCAATCCAAGATTTCAACTAAATATCCAAATAAAATTAATTACTAAATTAATTCTATAAACTATAATACTGATCTGCCAACATTGTCTCTCTCTGATAAATTAAAATAAGCTGATAACATCACTGTTTACTCCAGAACGACTGTACAGCCAAATCTAATTCTGCTGCAGTATTGTCCTGTTGCTGCTTTAAAACAATCGTCGTTGTAAAAGCGCGATATAAATAAAGTTGACTTGACAACTAAGGAAAACCCCAAATTCAGTACCTCAGAAAATGTGAATATTACTGAAGACCAATACAAAGAACGGCTTTTTAGAAATCTTGGGCATGGAGTCGGGCCGTCTGCGGCTCGGCTCAGGTGTTATGAGCCCAGGTTGCTCCGAAAGGCCTTCAGCTCTTCTGCATTGTTGGGTCTGGCAGATCGCATCTTCCTCTTCACAATACTCCAGAGATCTCCTTTGGGGTTTAGGGTCAGGTGAGTTTGCTGGCCAATAAGAGCAGGGATACCATGGTCCTTAAACCAGGCACTGGCTGCAGGTGCCCAGTCCTGTTGGAAAATGAAATCTGCATCTCCGTAAGGTCAGCAGCAGGAAGCATGAAGTGCTCTAAAACATCCTGGTACACGGTGGCTTTGACCTTTGACCTCAGAAAACACAGTGGACCAACACCAGCAGATGCCATGGCTCCCCAAACCATCACTGACTGTGGAAACGTTACCCTGGACCTCAAGCAGCGTGGATTGTGTGCCTCTCCGCTCTTCCTCCAGACTCTGGGACCCTGATTCCCAAAGGAAATGCTAAATTTACTCTCATCAGAGGACATAACTCTGGCCCACTCAGCAGCCCTTTCTGTCTTTAGCCCAGATGAGACGCTAGTGTGGCTTGACTCCAGGAATGTGAAGCTGAAACCCATGTCCTGCAGACGTCTGTGCGCAGCGGTTCTTAAAGCACTGACTCCAGCTGCAGTCCACTCTTTGTGAATCTCCTCCACATTTTTGAATGGGTTTTGTTTCCCAGTCCTCTCCAGGGTGCGGTTATCTCTAACGCTTGTACATCTTTTCCTTCCCTTCGCCTCTTTATTAATGTGCTTGGACACAGAGCTCTGAGAACAGCCAGCCTCTTTTGCAGTGACCTTTAGTGTCTCGCCCTCCGTGTGTAAGGTGTCAGTGGTCGTCTTTTGGAGAACTGTCGAGTCAGCGGTCTTCCCCATGATAGTGTCGCCGACAGAACGAGACTGAGAGATCATTAAAGGCCTCTGCAGGTGTGTGAGTTCATTAGCTGACGAATGTGGCTCCAGGAGTCTTCAATACTGAACCTTACTATAAAAATTGTACTAACAATAAACATTTGAACTATATCAGTGTGTGTGTTATGAATGAATAAAATATACAAGTTTCCCTTTTTCAATGGAATTAGGGAAATAAATTAACTTTTTGATGATATTCTAATTATATGACCAGCACCTGTATATATATCTATCTTTTCTGCTGTCTTCCTGTTACTCTGCAGTTGTGAGATGGTATTATAATGAGCGCAGTGATGCATGTTGATGGGGTTCATCTGAATGTTATGTTTCTTTTGTTTACTATATTGGTCCAAATAAAAGAAAAAGTGATCAAATGAGGTGGAAGTGCTTTTCATTTGTATTGTAAATAAGTTAAATTAATATGTAAAGCCCTTTTTGTCTGTTTTTCCAGAATGACTGGTGAGGATCTTCTTACTGGAGAGGATCTGATGATGCATCTGCCGGTCATCTGCTGCGGTCGTCATGGAAACACACAAGGCTTTGAGCTGCTCCGTGATCCAGGAGGCCACAGCGGCTGCGTCTCTGAAACATGCACACGCGTGTAGATGATGTGACGAGTGCGTGTAGATGATGTCACAAGTGCATGTAGATGTCATGAGTACGTGTAGATGATGTCACAAGTGCATGTAGATGTCATGAGTGCGTGTAGATGATGTCACAAGTGCATGTAGATGTCATGAGTGCGTGTAGATGATGTCACAAGTGCATGTAGATGTCATGAGTGCGTGTAAATGTCATGAGTACGTGTAGATGATGTCATGAGTACATGTAGATGATGTCATGCATACGCATGTAGTAGGGCTGGGCGATATGACGATATTATCATATATCGACGATGTCTCGCAAATATGTCGATATCGATATCGAACAGTCAGTGTTATCAGACGATAATCGACATCATAAAAATGACGACTGATAAACTCACAGGACATTGCGTTGCCAAATACATTATAAATAGTAGTTACCATACACTCACCTTTTGTGTTTCTGATGCATAACTACAGTAGCCTATATGTTAAAGCAAAACATTGAATTATGGATAAGACGTTGGTTGTGTTTTCATTATACACGCGCAAAGAGAAGCACATTGGCTTGGCTAAATGTTTTAAAACGCTCTAAAAATAGTATTGCCTATTAGGCTAAATTATAAATATAATAGCCTATTAATAATACAAACATTAATCAAACATGGAAACCTGGAATACATTTAAAATAGCCTACTAACGCTAAAAATAAAACGAGAGAGAAACCTTTGGGGGAAAAAATAGCTCAACCTCAAACGGTTGAAAATGTGTATAAAAGCGAACCATAGGCCTGTATTTTAAATACTATAAAATAAAGGTGTCAGAATAAAATTATTATAATATAAAAAATGAAAGAAAAATATATTTAAGTGATGTAAAAATGCGCGTTAAACTCACAGCTCGTGCAGTGACGGAGCGCAGTATTCTGAACAGAAACGCAGGAGCTGCTCGCGTCAACACTGCACTTTGCTTCATTACATATTTTCGTTTCGAATGCTTCGTTTAAAAGTGGACATTTTAAGCTTTCTATGCGCATATTTCTCTTGTCTGTGAGGCAAGTAGCCTGCTGCGTTTGGGTTTATTTATGAGACGCGCGCTCCAGTTCATAAGAAATTAAAGCGATCACTCCGGCGACTTCGACATGTCTTCCATTTGCATATTATTTATTAAACCCAGGCAATTGGCCAAAGAAACCTTTATTAAAATTAAGATACAATTTAAACAAAACGAAAGAATGCTTTCTATAAAACAAAACTTAATATTAAACTAAATATAACCACCAAAATCATTTCTGACTCGCATCTTTGCACTTATCATAATCAGATGAAATGTAAATATACTATTATAATAGGCCTATTCAAACATAATATGCAAAAAGAAAGAAGACAAACATTGTTTAATGGCTACAACAAAGTGAGCTACAGATAAATGTCTGAGCTGGATTTAATTATTTTACAGGTGAGCGGTTCACGAGCGCGCGCCTGCGGATTATTGAGCCGAGTCAAGCCAAGTCAGCTTTATTTATTATATAGTTCTTTTACAATGACGATTGTTTCAAAGCAGCTTCACCGTGTTAAACAGGACAATACTGCAGCAAAATTTGATTTCCATTCGTTCTGGGAAAACAGTGATGTTATCAGCTTATTTCGTTAATTTTAGTTTTAACATGAGTCACACCGGTCCGCTTCGCTCATTACAGGCTCGTTCTCATGATTACAGGTAATGTGCCGGGCTGGGCAAGGCTCGGACACAACGAGCACAGGCTCGGGCTTGATCTTTGAGGGTCGGGCTTGATCTTTTGAGCACAATCTAAGCTCTAATTGACATTTACGGTGTCATTGCTGCTCGACCACATATCCGTCGTCTTTGAGAAGCGGCTGCAGAGCGGAAACGAGGCCGCTACTGCTGGGTATAGTGTACGTGGATATGGCTGCGGAGGGTTCACTTTCTTTCTTTTTTTTCTTCTTCTTTTTTTTTGCACAGCCTGCAGATAGCCTCTGTTGGATCCACTGGTTCACCATTTGCATTTGGTTTAAATCCATAATACTGCCAAATTACTGATGTACATCTTTTCTTGGATATTAAGCTGTCCTCCATTTTATGCCTGGACAATTTTGTGGCGCGCAGGGGAGTGGGCGGGATCAGTGCGGAGTAGATGATATCGCATATCGCGATATTTTTGAAGGCGATTATCGCCCCCCAAAAATTAACATATCACCCAGCCCTAGCGTGTAGATGATGTCATGCATATGCGTGTAGATGATGTCATGCACACGTGCATAGATGATGTCATGAGTGGGTGTAGATGTCATGAGTGCATGTAGATGATGTCATGCATACGCGTGTAGATGATGTCACGAGTGCGTGTAGATGATGTCACGAGTGCGTGTAGATGATGTCACGAGTGCGTGTAGATGATGTCTCGAGTGCGTGTAGATGATGTCACGAGTGCGTGTAGATGATGTCACGAGTGCGTGTAGATGATGTCATGCATACGCGTGTAGATGATGTCACGAGTGCGTGTAGATGATGTCACGAGTGCGTGTAGATGATGTCACGAGTGCGTGTAGATGATGTCACGAGTGCGTGTAGATGATGTCACGAGTGCGTGTACATGATGTCATGAATACGCGTGTAGATGATGTCATGCACACGTGCATAGATGATGTCATGAGTGGGTGTAGATGTCATGAGTGCATGTAGATGATGTCATGCATACGCGTGTAGATGATGTCACGAGTGCGTGTAGATGATGTCACGAGTGCGTGTAGATGATGTCACGAGTGCGTGTAGATGATGTCACGAGTGCGTGTAGATGATGGCACGAGTGCGTGTAGATGATGGCACGAGTGCGTGTAGATGATGGCACGAGTGCGTGTAGATGATGTCACGAGTGCGTGTACATGATGTCATGAATACGCGTGTAGATGATGTCATGCACACGTGCATAGATGATGTCATGAGTGGGTGTAGATGTCATGAGTGCATGTAGATGATGTCATGCTTACGCGTGTAGATGATGTCACGAGTGCGTGTAGATGATGTCACGAGTGCGTGTAGATGATGTCACGAGTGCGTGTAGATGATGTCACGAGTGCGTGTAGATGATGGCACGAGTGCGTGTAGATGATGGCACGAGTGCGTGTAGATGATGGCACGAGTGCGTGTAGATGATGTCACGAGTGCGTGTAGATGATGTCACGAGTGCGTGTAGATGATGTCACGAGTGCGTGTAGATGATGTCACGAGTGCGTGTAGATGATGTCACGAGTACGTGTAGATGATGTCACGAGTGCGTGTAGATGATGTCACGAGTACGTGTAGATGATGTCACGAGTGCGTGTAGATGATGTAATGAGTGCGTGTAGATGATGTCAGGAGTGCATGTAGATGATGTCAGGAGTGCGTGTAGATGATGTCACGAGTGCGTGTAGATGATATCACGAGTGCGTGTAGATGATGTCACGAGTGCGTGTAGGTGATGTCATGAGTGCGTGTAGATGATGTCATGAGTGCGTGTAGATGATGTCATGAGTGCGTGTAGATGATGTCACGAGTGCGTGTAGATGATGTCACAAGTGCGTGTAGATGATGTCACGAGTACGTGTAGATGATGTCAAGAGTGTGTGTAGATGATGTCATGAGTGCGTGTAGATGATGTCATGAGTGCGTGTAGATGATGTCATGAGTGTGATACCTGTCCAGCAGGAAGTCCAGCGTGAGGATGTTGTGGGTGTGCAGATGGTACGTCACCTCCAGCACAGGCTGTGTGAGAAACAGAACACATGCTGCTTATTTTCACACACACACACACACACACACACGCACAAAAACACTCTTTCACACACACACCTGTAGCTTCCAGTACTCCTGCCAGAAGAGTTCCGGGCTGAATATCCCAGCAGACATCAGTGCTTGAGCGGACTTCACTAACGCACACACATCAGACTACAAAGGATAAAGTGCACACACACACACACACACACGTTATGTATGAACACATCCATCAGAATCTGAAGTTAGTCAGTTGTGTCCTTCATGCAGCATACTCTCTGTTGAGCGGTCAGTAACACACGGTGTGTGTTATCGTCGGTGTGTGTGATTAGATCCCGAATGTGTTCAGACAAAACTCTGGCGGCCAGCAGCCCGACTGGAACCTCCATCTGCTGCGATCGCCTCCGCAACTCATCCTCTAATGGGACACAGACACACACACACAGGTTTTATCACAGAGGCGTTCGTTCACATCATGAAGCTCTGGAGAAGAGTGAAGACAGACAAATCTCACCCAGAACAGACACAAACAGACACACACACACAGACACACACAAAACACACACAGACCACACACACACTTACCTAGAACAGCCGTCTGAATGTCTGCGCTGATCTTTAGCTCCTCATATCCGTCACAGCCGACGGCTCTGATCTTACCATGAGTCTGTCAATCACACAATCACTCACTGTAACATCACACAATGCAGACAAGTTTGTGTATCTTCCGGACTATAAGTCGCACTTTTTTTCATAGTTTGGCTGGTCCTGTGACTTATAGTCAGGTGCGACGTATATATCAATTCAATTCATACCGACTGAGAATAATAATCATTTATCTCTGTCTACAGCGGTGAGAGGGCGCTCTATGCTGCTCCTGTAGCCCTCCGCTGAAGAAAACGACTGAACACAGGAAAAACTGTTCACTGAAATATTAACTTAAACACGAACAAGATTTGATTAACTTAAAGACAACAACTGAGAAAGACTGAACACAAACAAAATGCCCCCCATAAAGAAAATCCTATTCTGCATATTACACACTGCAGGTTACAATGCGGCTTATAGCCTGGTATAATGCGACTTATAGTCCCATATAATGCGACTTATAGTCCCGTATAATGCGACTTATAGTCCGGTATAATGCGACTTATAGTCCGGTATAATGCGACTTATAGCCCGGTATAATGCGACTTATAGTCCGGTATAATGCGACTTATAGCCCGGTATAATGCGACTTATAGCCCGGTATAATGCGACTTATAGTCCGGTATAATGCGACTTATAGTCCGGTATAATGCGGCTTATAGTCCGGTATAATGCGGCTTATAGCCCGGTATAATGCGACTTATAGCCCGGTATAATGCGACTTATAGCCCGGTATAATGCGACTTATAGTCCGGTATAATGCGACTTATAGTCCCGTATAATGCGACTTATAGTCCGGTATAATGCGACTTATAGTCCCGTATAATGCGACTTATAGTCCGGTATAATGCGACTTATAGTCCCGTATAATGCGACTTATAGTCCGGTATAATGCGACTTATAGTCCGGTATAATGCGACTTATAGTCCGGTATAATGCGACTTATAGTCCCGTATAATGCGACTTATAGTCCGGTATAATGCGACTTATAGTCCGGTATAATGCGACTTATAGTCCGGTATAATGCGACTTATAGTCCGGTATAATGCGACTTATAGCCCGGTATAATGCGACTTATAGCCCGGTATAATGCGACTTATAGCCCGGTATAATGCGACTTATAGTCCGGTATAATGCGACTTATAGTCCGGTATAATGCGACTTATAGCCCGGTATAATGCGGCTTATAGCCCGGTATAATGCGACTTATAGTCCGGTATAATGCGACTTATAGCCCGGTATAATGCGACTTATAGCCCGGTATAATGCGACTTATAGTCCGGTATAATGGGACTTATAGTCCCGTATAATGCGACTTATAGTCCCGTATAATGCGACTTATAGTCCCGTATAATGCGACTTATAGTCCGGTATAATGCGACTTATAGTCCCGTATAATGCGACTTATAGTCCGGTATAATGCGACTTATAGTCCCGTATAATGCGACTTATAGTCCGGTATAATGCGACTTATAGTCCGGTATAATGCGACTTATAGTCCGGTATAATGCGACTTATAGTCCGGTATAATGCGACTTTTAGTCCGGTATAATGCGGCTTATAGCCCGGTATAATGCGGCTTATAGTCCGGTATAATGCGACTTATAGCCCGGTATAATGCGACTTATAGTCCGGTATAATGCGACTTATAGTCCGGTATAATGCGACTTATAGTCCCGTATAATGCGACTTATAGTCCCGTATAATGCGACTTATAGTCCCGTATAATGCGACTTATAGTCCGGTATAATGCGACTTATAGTCCGGTATAATGCGACTTATAGTCCCGTATAATGCGACTTATAGTCCGGTATAATGCGACTTATAGCCCGGTATAATGCGACTTATAGCCCGGTATAATGCGACTTATAGCCCGGTATAATGCGACTTATAGCCCGGTATAATGCGACTTATAGTCCGGTATAATGCGACTTATAGTCCGGTATAATGCGACTTATAGTCCGGTATAATGCGACTTATAGTCCGGTATAATGCGACTTATAGTCCGGTATAATGCGACTTATAGTCCGGTATAATGCGACTTATAGTCCGGTATAATGCGACTTATAGTCCCGTATAATGCGACTTATAGTCCGGTATAATGCGACTTATAGTCTGGTATAATGCGACTTATAGCCCGGTATAATGCGACTTATAGCCCGGTATAATGCGA